>NC_057803.1:549320056-549345858 GCF_018294505.1 Triticum aestivum | reverse complement strand
GTTGGATGAACATGAGCCCGTGGAGGCTGGAGGAGGTCGACGGTAGCCCGTGGAGGCTGGAGGAGGTCGACGGTGGAGATGAACAGTATCCTGTGGAGTCCCGTTTTGCGGTATGCCACACCCCTCCTGATGAACAGGACCCCTGTTTCGACCGTAGCACTCCAACACAAGTCCGTTTCATCCGTTTTGCGGTACGCCACACCCCTCCCGATCAACAGGACCCCCGTTTCGACCGTAGGAGGTCCGTTTCCTCCGTTTTGCGGTATGCCAGACCCCTCCCGATCAACAGGACCCCGTTCCGAACGTAGGAGGTCCATTTCCTCCGCTGTTCGGTACGCCAGGCCTCGTTTCCATCGCCTGTTCCGTCCAAGCCCTCTCGATGAACACGACCACGCATTCCGTTCCGACCCAGCCGCTTGGCTCCCACGCGTTCCGTTGCCTCCCGATGAACACGGCGCATTCCGTTGCCTCCCCATGAACACGAGGCATTCCATTGCCTCCCCATGAACATGACGACGACGCTGTTTCTCCGTTCCGACCCAGCCATGTACACGAGTCCTGGCCGTATGTATGCGCGAGTAGGCGTTCGAGACTCCACCCGTATGTACACATACATGGCCGTATTTTCTTTCTTGCACCCTGGCCGCTGTACGTACGTGTACATGCTACGTGCGCGCCTCTACTACGACACATACGCGCCTCTGCTACGACATGTGCGCACCTCTACATCCACCAGTATATATGTATGTACACGTTCGCGACCAGAATGACAACGCTACGTACGCTTCGACCAGGTGGGTCCCGACTGTCAGGCACTTCCTTGCCTGCGAAGATGTAACTGGTGGGTCCCAGCAGTCAGGGGGGCGAATCGTTTTTTTCCCGAACGCACTTCCTTGCGTGCAAAGATGTAGCTGGTGGGTCCCAGTAGTCAAGGGCAAACATTTTTTTCACGAAATACGGTGGCCCGTTCGGTGGGTCCCCACTGTCAGGTGGAGGAATAATTATTTTGCACGTAATAAGGAGGCACTTCCTTGCTGCGGCCGTGGACCCAGCTATGAGCCTCTCCATGTACAGTCAACGTCCGATGGAAGCCGTTCCTTGACCACGTTGACCACGCCGCGCCGAGAGCACCAGGGAAGTGGACGACGGCGATGCCTAGGAAGGGGACTACGTGGAGCCAGGGAAGACGCGGCAGTGGATGCCCACGCGTAGAGGAGTACAAGGGTTCACTGGTTCGCTGCGGTGTGAGGCTGCCGTTGCCGCAGAATAATAGGGGGTGTGGGTGAGTAGAGGGATGGCCTGGCCAGCGGTGGGAGTAGTAGGGGGCGGTGAGGCCTCCGCCGCATCATAGTCGGCCACGGGAGGCAGGAGCACGAGGCACGACCGGCGCTGGTTTGGGCGGCTGGAGCAAGAAGACCAGAGGTTGAAGAAGCACTACGGCCGTTGGATGGACATCGTACGGTCACTGGAGCTAGAATCGTATATATTGACTAAGTTGACAAAGCCCTCCGTCCCCGTCAACTTAGTAGGCCCACAAGTCAGCCTGCCACTATACGGGGTCCCAGCTAATAGGGGGAGTATTTATTTTTTGTGCGTAATAAGGAGGCACTTCCTTGCATGCGAAGATATAGCTGGTGGGTTCGAGCTATCAACGGATGTAACATTTTTTTCATGAAATACAGAGGCCCTTTCGGTGGGTCCCTGATGTTAGGTGGAGGAATCATTATTTTGCGTGTAATAAGGAGGCATTTCCTTGCGTGCGGCCGTGGACCCAGCTATCGGCCTCTCCACGTATAGTCCACTTCAGATGCATGTCGGTCGTTGACCATGTTGACCAGGCCGCGCCGAGAGCACCAGGGCGGTGGACGACGACGAGGCCTAGGAAGGGAACGACACGGAGGCAGGGAATACTCGACAGTTGTTTCCCACGCGGAGGGGAGTACGACTATACGAGGGTTTACTGGTTCGTCTGCCGTCGCCGGAGAATAACATCAGGTGTGGATGAGTAAAGGGATGGCTAGGCCAGTGATGGGAGTACGGTCGGGCAGTGAGGCATGCGTGGCAGCATAGCCGGCCGCGAGGAGGAGGGAGCAGGCAGTACCGCCGACGCTTGTTTGAGCGGCTGGAGCAGGAAGAGCAGAGATTGAAGAAGCACGACGGCCGTTGGATGGACACCCCACAGTCAGTGCTTGTGCGTCAACCTTTTTTTAGGAAAGCCTCAAATCTGTGGAAAACAGCATGCAACCCATCTGCCATTATTTCCAATAATTTACAACCCAATTGCTAATTCTTAAGGTTTTTTTGGAGCCCATATTCTTTTTGTTAGCATTACAACCCATATTGTGGCAACGGTTAAAAAATTATACGAAATTTTGCATATTTCGGTGTGGTCTGAACTGTTTTTAATCCCGAAATTTCGACTCACATTCAAACTGATTTTAAAAATAAATGTATATCAATATAAAATCCAACAAATTCTCCACGCATAAAAATTAATGTAATTTAAAATCTCGATATGAAAAAAAGATATTTGAAACTAATTACCTATTTGATGTGTTTTAAAAATGTACAGCCCATTTCTCATTACTGATGGGCCATTTTCTCGGCCAGTCGAATGAAAGCTCTTGTCTTGAAAGATTTGCAGCCCAACAGGCCTGACAAAGCAACTTACTTGGCAAATCAAAAAAAAACTGGGTTGTGGCCATGGACCCAGCTGTCAGCCTCTCCACGTACAGTACTCTTCTGATGGAACTCGTTCCTTGACCACGTTGACCACGCCGCACGGAGAGCACCATGGCAGTGGACGAGGCGAGGCCTAGGAAGGGGACGACGCGGGGCCGGGGAAGACGCGACAGTGGAAGCCCGCACAGAGAGGAGTACGAGGGTTCACTGGTTCGGCTGCAGTGTGAGGTTGCCGTCGCCGCAGGGCCTGGCCAGCGGTGGGAATAGTAGGGGGCGGTGAGGCCTCCGCAGGAGCACAGCCGGCCATGGGAGGCAGGAGCATGTGGCATGACCGACGCTGCTTTGGGCGGCTGGAGCCAGAAGACCAGAGGTTGTAGAAGCACTACGGCCGTTGGATGGACATCGTACAGTCACTGGAGCTAGAATCGTTCATATTGACTAAGTTGACAAAGCCCTTCATCCCCGTCAACTTAGTAGGCCCACAAGTCAGCCTCCCACCAAGGTGGGTCCTAGGTAGCCGGGGGAGTATTCATTTTTTTGTGCGTAATAAGGAGGCACTTCCGGTGGGTCCGAGCTGACAGCGGGGGAACGTTTTTTCGCGAAATACGGTGGCCCGTCAGGTGGGTCCCAGCAGTCAGGGGGCAAACATTTTTTCGCAAAATATGGTGGCCCGTCCAGTGGGTCCCTGCTGTCAGTTGGAGGAATCATTATTTTCCGCATAATAAGGAGGCACTTACTTGCTGCGGTCGTGGACCCAGCTGAGACTCTCCACGTACAGTATACTTCCGATGGAAGTCGTTCCTTGACCACGTTGACCTCGCCGCGTTCCGTTGCATGCATGCGTCCATGGGCGTGGTGCGTCCCCACTGTCAGCCTCTCACGTACAGTCATCTTCCGATGACTCTCGGTTGTTGACCACGTTGACCACACCGTGCCGAGCGCACCTAGACTGAAACGACCCAGAGATGGGGAAGACGGGGCAGTGGAGTCGCAGATGGAGAGGAGTGGGAAACTTCACTGGTTCGGGTGCGCGACAGCACAGCCGCGGTGCCGCCCACGGGAGACAGGAGCAAGAATAGAGGTTGAAGAAGGAGCACGGCTGTTGGATTAACATCCAACGGTCTAGCTGCTAGAATCATTTGTTGATTAAGTTGACAAAGTCGTGCGTACACGTCCGCTTAGTAGGCCCACAAGTCAGTCACCAAATCTGACAGGTTCCAGCTGTCAACGGGATGAATAATTTTTTTCGCAAAACAAGGAGGCACTTCCTTCCGTGCGAAGATACAGCCGGTGGGTCCCAGCTGTCAGGTGAAGGAAACATTTTTTTCAGCTTATTAAGGAGGAACTTTCCTTGCGTACGACCATGGAACTCATGGGTCCCAGCCGTCAGGCTTTCGACGTATGGTCCTCTTCCGATGACTCTCGTTTGTTGACCACACCGCACCGAACGCAGCGAGCCGGTGGATGACAGCGAGGCCCCAGACGGGAATGACTCGGAGATGGGAAAATGCGGCAGTGGAGTCGCAGATTGAGAGGAGGAGAAGGGTTATAATTGGTTCTGTTGCGGCGTGGGGCTGTAGTCTGTGGAGAATAACAGGAGGTGTCGAGGGGTGGAGGGATAGCCTGGCCGGCGGTGGGGTAGCCCTTCGCAGCAATGCGTTCTAAGCAGAGCCGCTAGCAGCCGGAGGCCGGACCAGGCGGTCCCGGCAACGCTGGAGGAAGAAGACGAGAGATTGAAGGTGCATGCCAACCGTTGGATATAAATCCAATGGCTGTGGATGACACAATCATTTGTTGACCAAGTTGACAACGCCCTGCGTAGGCTTCGACCTATTGGCCCACATGTCAGCCTGCAAAAATGTGGCATATATTTAACCCACATTTTCTAGAATGTACAGTCCTTTTGCTGGGCTGGGTGAACAAATAATTTCGCATCAATCAGGCCCATTTATATTTTCTAAGAAATCCCAGCCCATTTGCACTTCCTTGAAATACACGTATTAGGTGGGCTCGTTATATATATACTGTTATGTTAGAAGGAGCAATTAATATCAAAGAATAAACCGGAGAGGCACATTATATATATATATATATAATTAAGAAATTAGCGAGTTATTGCTCAAAATAAAAATGAGCGCGTTATTATTAAATTGGTCCTTAAAATCTTCGCAAGCTTTTGTATGCAATCACCAGGATTTTCCTTGCCTGTGAGTCAAAAACAACCAGGATTTTCCTTGCCAACTTCCGTTAAACATTTACTTTTATAAGTTAATAACACATGGGATGTTTTTATAATGTATATATAAGTCTCTATAAAACATACAATAATAGTAATTATATAAATCTTTCCCTAATAATAAAGCACGGATTGACTCTTTGGGTTCACCGTCACAATACGCTTCTTTCTGTGAATTAACGCTTTCAGTTTTTTCCGTTAGTTTTGATCAACAGTCCATCCAATTGCTGCGAGGCGGTACTAAAAACTTTGTCCATCCAATTAGTCCACGTCCACATTCTCTTATTGGGCCTGCACGCATGTTTCGGCCTGCATGCATGCTTCTGTATCTGTACCTTACCTGATTTTCACACATGTACTTGGAGTAATCCCTCCACGATTGCTTACATGAAAGTCTACCAGTTTATATACCTGGAAAATTGCATATCAACAACAAGCCTCTTGAATCAACAAACACAGAAAGAGAACGAAGGGAAATTGTACAACAAAACGACAGTCCGGCGTGAAGCTGTTCAGTCCGGCGCTCGCCGAGGTGAGGAAGCGGAGGCGCAGCACGCAGATGCCTGCGACGCAGCCTGTTCCACACGCTGGCCACCTCTACACCACACACGACATGGATACGAGCACGGCGGCAGGGCGGCTTGAGGCTCGTGGTGGACCGGATCCAGCAAGGGGAAGGTCGGATCCGTCGGCTTGGAGAGGGAGGTGTGGAGGAGCAGGCGGGACAGAGGGCGGAGGAGGATGGAGGCAGAATGCCGAGGTCGGGCTGTGGACTCAGAGTGGAGGAGCCACGGAGAGGCCCGGGAGCCACCATGATAGCCACGAGAGCGAGATGGGCCTGGCCATGCTCGGCGGTCATCAGCCGACTTCGTGTTTCTCTGCTGATGATCCCTGACCACCTGCTGCCCGGGGTCGGCTACATGCTATTATCTCAGTTTGCTTGGTAGTTTCATTCTTTCTTAAGATTAGACCTAGCCGTGTAGATGCAGATGGACATTGGAGGTACAGTGTTGGCACTGACGACTTGGATAAAAATATTTTTGTATGCACTCCGAGTGGGTCAGTCTATATACACTTAAAATTTCACATTTAGTTTCCTTCAGTTAGACTACAACAAGGAGATAATGCACTCCTTTTTTTTGAAAAAAATATCATAAGGGACATCTTTTGGAAGAATGACGAGCCATGTTGGCCGTAGTTGGAGTGAAAGAATTACAACTTTTTTGTGCCAAATAATCAAATATAGCACTGGTTCAGAAACCATGAGAAATGTTGTTGTTGGATGTCAGTGCGCATCATATATCCTCTTGGCCATGCCGGTCATAACATCAACAACTTTCTTCAGGATGGTGATGCTCATATTGTCAATCATTCTCACTGTGGTGCCTGAGACAAAAACTCCTAAGGCAGTTTGGTAAGTTATGATGTTATTACACCGGATCACATGTAATGACAGACCCGGTAAAGAAGAATAGAACATAAGTGTGTGCCATATTTTTTCCCCGATGCAACGCATGGGCCCTTATGCTAGTATATATAATATGGTAGAAGGGAAAACATACATTGGACACAACATTAGTTTTATAAGAGACCTACGTTTTATACCCCACAGTAGGCATACTAACAAGTTCACACACAAATACAACAGAAAAGGTAAACATTCATATCAAACTTAGGTTCACAGGACACGTTCATATTCATAGCCAACATTCACTATCAACAACTCAAAAGATTCATATATACACAAGCTCAGCATATCTATGCATCCAAATGATTGATAGATCACACAATAATATTCATACATAATTCACAAAAAGATTCAGATATACACATGTTCAGTATGTTTATGCATCCAAATGATTGAGATCACAACCAATATGACCCATGGACGAACTTTAATTACCTTGGGTACAGACTAGTAAATGGTGTTCAATCGGAGGTACTTCTTGCTAAAATTAGTTCTTGTACGAGTAAACTTTCGAGTACATAAGAGGCAGCACAGACAATCTGAACTTTGCCTATAGGTTTATCCTCAAATAGTGGCCTCGTGCCGAGGGAGGTTTGAGAAACTTGGCCACTACTTTCATCCAACTAGTTTACTGGCTCATCTTGGTCCTGTATTCTCGCCAAAATTCTACATTGCAGACGAGAAAGGAGGCGGTTGAGAAAATGAACCACCCAAATTGTTTGTGCAGTTCAACTGAAATGGAGCATCCTTGGCGTGTAGACTGATTAAGTGCCAAATGAATATACGCGTCAACCAACTTGTATGGAATCTTTAGACTCCATGCCATATAGTTCGCTACCATATGTGCCAATAACCAAAAGGCACAAGTTGGGACCAAAGACTGGACCGCGTTTTTCTGGGCTATGCACCAAGCAATATTTTTGGCGTTCACTCTCCTAATACTTGGAGTTTGATAATTGGTTGATGCCGGTTGATACTCGAATGAATATAGGCACTTATTGTCAACATCGATGCTTGTCTGAGTGAACTTTGGAGTACATAGCAGCAGCATAAGTACCTGTCCATGTGATCATTTTGTGCAGTTCTACTGAAATCACCCGATGTAATGATTTGTCTGCGAGTTCTGGCTCCAAGTTACTCCTTTATGAAATTGGCAAATAGTAGCACAATACCAAATTACCAATACATATGACAGGCACAATAATCAGGATAAAGACTAGTACCAACCTATGTGAGGTAGCATATCAATTACTATTTCCTTTGACTGGAAGCCGAGATAAGCCAAGCGACTCACAACAAAGGAAGAAAGCAAGCGAATATTAGCGACTGACGGGAAAGGACGGAAGCTGTCGAGGCAATGAAGCACCCAAAGTTTTTGTGCAGTTCCACCAAAGTCGAGGATCCCTGTTGGCACATATATTGAGAGAGTGAGATTACTGTAATAGTGGGACTAGTTGATAAAACATACACTAACAAATAGAAGCACCCTCATTATCTTAATGGGTAAAGTTAGAAACATAGTAGTCTTGCTTAAAGAGAGGTATTAGTTTATTTAATCAGTGCCAATTAGCTCAACTCAACACTCAAAGCATTGCCATTTATCATAGGTTGCAAAACTTTAACGTGCAAAGATAAAGGAGTTTCTCATGACAGTAGCACGATACAAATAGAGATGACAGCAAACTAATATGGATGAAGGCCTTAGGCCTGTACCAACCTGAGAAAAAAAGCTTATTCATGTAGTCCCATAAGAGATGATAAAGCACTCACTGGAATCACACAATAGTATATATTTTTGTGCACTTCAAATGTATGGTTGAAATCACTCTTATTTACCAGTGCTGAGATTATATCGAAAGATTATGAAGAACTTCCAGCAGAGTTAAAGCACTGGCTGGGATACAGTTCATTGTATTGTCTTGTGTAGTTCCACTAAAATGTATGATTGGCACAACATGATCCCTGTTTGCACAAGTAGGAACAAGGTGAAACCTTCATTAGCTTAGTGAGAAAGGATAGGAAGACATTAGCATATTACTCAAACAGTAGCATCAAATTCATGATGGACAATACACGAAACATTGCCTCATTGGACCTACAACAATAAATTGACATGCAAAACAATAGCACTATTATGTCATGACACTAATAATATTCCCTCCCTGCTCCACCACATGATTCACCTCCATAGACAAACATACACACATACATGATTCAGCATAGGGTCCTACTAAAGATTTTTTTAACTCCAACAGGAAAATTAGGCAGTAATAAATTAGTGGTACTTAAGTACTCCTAATTAATTAAGTGAGACATCAGAAGTGGAAGGACTCCCTGGAGGATCGTCTCACATGTAAGGTAGTCGTTACCGGAGCCCTTGAATGGCCTTGACCGAGGCCTCTGGCTTCAGCAAGACCGCCTTGGCACTGTCTATCCTTCTTCTTCTTCCTCTTCATGCTCTGTTTCTCTTTATCCTCACCAGTTGGTGAAACCAAGTACATGATTGGCCTTCTAATTCAAAATTGGTTTTGTCAGTGAGGGAGTACAAGTGTACTAGTAAAAAACAGCATTATTTTCTCATGGCAGTCAGAAAATAGAGATGAACACATGCATTAAATATCATTCTTACCTAAAGGAAGGTTATGGCACAAATATGGATGATGAGGATTGGAACACAGATCTCCCTTTGTGCAGTTCCACCAAAATGAACCAACTGTTCCATTCTGACATTCCAGTTAAACAACACAAAAGTCACTTCTTCTAAGAAGAGTTTTGTGCAGTGCACCAAAAGGTCACAACAGCAACCAGGTGAATTGGATATCCCTGTTTGCACAAAACGGCACAGAGGAAACAGCCAGAGTCTCAAACAATTACAGGCAAAAACATTTGGCTAAACTTGTCATGGCTTATAACAGTGGCATGGCTTCATTTTTACCAGGGACATTAGATTAAGAACAGTGGGTGCACCAGCAGTCCAACACCATGTACGTAAACAGGGGCATAAAGTGGTGATTCATAGTTTGTTGCCCCGAGAAACAAACATCCAAGAAACATATCTGGGTTGGTCCCATTTTTGTTCACTCTAGCCACCTACTCCTATGTGTGGATAGCAAATCTAGTCCTGGTCATACCACTGTGTACAACGTTACCCCTATATTTCCCTTTTCGACCAAGAGACCGGTTGGATGACCAGTCTGTACTACTTTCACCCCCTTTCCTTCCTGTTTGTACCAAGTCCGATGTACATACTAAATTCCCCCACCCCAACTTTATTTCTTGTTTCAACCAAGTACTACAAGATTCTACTCCATGAAGTAGCTTTACCTCTAACAATAGAAGAAAAAATATATGTGACATTGGACCATCCGATCAAGAGGGGATGAGAGGTAGAAAATGATGCACATGCAGCGACGTAGCGAGCTGGGGAAGTAGAGCTAAGGTGGTTTCGAACGAAGATATACCTGAAGGTCGTCGGGATGTGGATAGGTGGGCGGCGGGAGGCCGGATCCGCCCACAGGCAACGACGAAGGGATCGGAGGACCTCCCGCGCCAGCGCTCGGCCAGAGATAATGGTGCGGCCAGCAGTGGGTCTCCTCCCTCGCTGTCAACGACGGCCTAAACGCTGCCCCTCCTCCCCTTCACCGGCGGAGGGGGATACGTCCGGATCTGTAACCAGCGGTGAGGATAGAAAGCAAGTGTTTTTTGAAGGGAGAAAGACAGTGTTACTACCCCTATCTTGTTTAGATCTAGAGAGGATGAGAGTGTGTGAATAGAGCAACCCTAGCAAGCAAGCGCAGAGGCTCCGGCCTATATATACGTAGTGGGGTAGTTTTCCTTTTTCACTCCATCAAAACAATCATTTAAAATTGTGTACTACTACATGCCAGGTCGCGGTTTTTTTAGTTGTTGATTGTTTTTTGAGATAGCTACCCGCTTGTTCCAAGTGGTGTTACGGTGTGCCAGGTCGCACTTTGTATTGTTCAAGTCTGGTACTACAAGTCCCTCCATTAAATGAACAACCACCCCCTCGTAAAAATTGTGAACAAGCCCACAACTAAAATTAGCGAAAATGTGGGTTGCCCCAACATGCATTATTATTTATATTTTCTACTCCCTCCATTTCTAAATATAAGTCTTTTTATTAGCCACACCTAAGACAAGATTTTTTTATTAGTAGTGAACCCCACATGTCATAGACACAAAAATTGTGGCAAGATTCCCTTAGGCAAGCCAAAGTGTGTCTAACAATTTGAGCAACTCAGGTTAGGCAAGTGTGGGAAAAATAATGTGGCAACATAAGACAAACATAGTCACAATCCAAACAGCCCCGTAATTTTTGTGACATGCATGAAAATTTGGTTAGTTAAATTTATAGTCAAAATTTGGCAAGGTGCATCAAATCAACACATGCAAGTATCAAAAGGAAAGTCACGGCATGCATGCATGCGTTGTACTCCCTCTGTTTCCAAATATAAGTCTTTTAGAGATTGCAACAAGTGACTACATACGAAGCAGAATATGTCTACTCCTACATATGAAGTAGCCCATTTGAAATGTGTAAAAAGACTTATATCGAGTGCAGTTCTTTGATGTGTTGTGTCAACTCGTACAAGACCGAGAAATTTGATTACTACAACGCCCTCTCCCTCACGGACTGAGCTCCGGTGTCTTAACTGCACCTGCCTTTTGCTGCATGATAGGAGGGCCAACCACCTGTTGGGCCCACCTGTCATAGACGCAAAGGCAGGAGCAGTAAGTAGAAGCTTTCGCCACACGCTATCCCTCCCGCACGAGGTGGACGGACATGCGGCAGTGGATTTGATACTGTAGAAGTAGGAGTAACATCATTGTTCGTCTTCCCAAAGAGGCGAAGAGCCAAGCGCAACCCGAACGTGGCAGTTGCGAACGCTCGCGTGGTGTGGTTCCTTGGAGTACTAGCCAGGCTCTTGCATGAGACAAAATTGCTATTGTTTAACAATTAAACTCCATTATCCATTGGTTGATACTCATTCTGCATAGGTCCACACGCTTAGCACCGTTTCCTCCTGGGGTCACCAATGTTTATTTGCTAATTAATAGCATTGCATGCAATGAACTAGCCATTGCAAGTCATTAAAAGCATGCACACCTCTCATCTCTTATTGGTTGATATGTCAAGAAACAAGAAACAAGGTAGAAGTTAATGCACCACGCCTAAGTGTTTTGGGACTATTTGGTTTTCGTAAGATGACTTACACACCTAGACGGAGGGAGTAGTATAGCCTTGTAAACCGGAAAGGAGTATTTGCCTTTCTAGAGATTTCAACAAGTGACTAGACTACACCATGTGCAGTACTCCCTCCCTTCCGGTTTATAGGGCTCAAATCTCAAATCTCATGAACCAAGGCATTTTGCGATTGGAGGAATGTATCTCGTACTTTACAAAACTACCCTAATTAAACTCATGCATTAATTACGTAGTTCTCTTGTTTTCCTCTCCGCCTTGGTCGCGGTGCACAATATTGAGCACTCCTATATGACTATCCGCTCTATCTACATGCGGGACATTTCAAAGCATCCGGGCCCACGTGCCATCCACCAAATCACAGCGAGGTGCTACAGTCGAGACTCACCTGTAACCCCGGTGTGGCCGTCATGACATGTCATATCACAAAACCCACACCTTTTCTAGCAGTGGTAAGGTGGCCTCCAAGTTGGACTGGATGAAGCAACCATCATTTCACTGGAATGCTCGTTCAAGCCCTTTCTTCCCTTTCTTGAAGAAAACCTCACTCCAGGCTACTCACTTCTGCCATTTTTCATCTGTACCGACAAAGGAAAGGTGGGCAAGTCAGTTATGCTGCTATATTTTCATTCCAAGAATCTTCTTTTTGCGAAGCATCGACCGATTCTCACATCCTATTATTTTCCCGTTTTCATTGCAATTGTGGTTTCCTTTCGATTGCTTTTTGTTTGTCAGTTCATTGATGGATCCTGGAGCACTAGGCAAAGAGTTGCCGGTGGACAACCCACTGGAGACAGCGATCTCCAGGAAGCGAGCACCGACCAACGAGTTGACCATGTTGGCCGGCCAACCCATGGAGACGAAGAACTCTAAGAAACAAGCACTAGCCAAAGAGTTGAGGATGTTGGCGGACGAACTCCTCAAAGGAAGTTGGAAGAACAGCAAGGGCCCCACCGTGCCTACCCCAGGAACTCTGATTGCCACCTATGTGAGGCTCAAGACCGAGTTTGAGGAGATAGTCGCCATTGAGAAGCAGTATTCCCCTGGCAAGGTGATGGCCCCCATCGAGGACGAGGAGATGGCCCCCGAAGGGATGAGATCCCCTAGTGAGCTGCACAAGGTAAAAAATAATGGCTTATTACCATAGTTGTGGTTTTTGATTATTTGCAATGTGCTTGCTAATATGTTAGGGTTGTGTAGGTGCCGATGGATGTCCTTGATGATTCCGATGTCGTGGCCCGTCCTGTTGGCATCGCCCCGGAGATCGATTCCGATGCCGCTGTCCATCCTATGGACATCGCCCCAGAGATCGATTCCGATGTCGCGGTCAGTCCTGTGGACATTGCCCCAGAAATCGATTCCCATGCCGCTGTCCGTGCTGTGGTCATTGCCCGAGAGATCGATGATAAGAAATAGTTGGTCGTGCTAATCCTTCAGGGTAGTTTGTATTGCCCTGTGTTTAATTACCAGAACGATGCATGTTATCGAACCATCTTAGGGCTAGTGCACTGTCTTGTGTGGGCGGATCTTGCTCTTTTGTTTGATAGTGAATCATGCGATGAATCATGCGAACCCTCTCCGAGTTATGGAAACAGATGTATCCTCACCAGCTTTTGATGTAATATATGGCATGCTTAGATGTAAGTTTGAACTGTTTATCATATCAGCAGGGCTTGTTTAATGATTCTTGGTGTTAGTAGGCTAGCTACTGTGCGAGCTATAGTACATGCAAAACACTCACCGAAGAGAAACGTTGGGGCTGATGAGCTCGTGGTACGCTTATACTTATCCCTCGTCGATCGACCAATAGCCCTAGCTCCTAAAATTGTAGGCTTGGCGATCGATCAGACAATAGTCGACATACATTCAGGTCTCATTTGGTTCATAGGGTAGGAAAATCGTAGCAAAAGTACAGAGAACGTGCAACACAAAATCATAGCAGTGCAGAGACATACTCCCTCCATTCCAAAATAGATGACCTAGGTGGGCTAGTTTGGCCTAGTGGGTTTCAGTGATATGACATGGTACAGTGTCGTCCAGTCTTCGCGTGTGGTAGCAGTATTGCGGGTATAGTAAGTTTTCTTGAAGAAGCGGAATTCAACGAAGTCATGATGGTTCCTTCATCCGAACAACTTACAGTGGGAAAGGTTGGGCCTGCGATACGACCGGGGTAGACCAGGATAATTTTGTGCATGGTAGGTGGACTAGGATGGTCGACGTCCCACATGTCAGTGAATGAAAGTATTCTTTCCGATATAGAGGACGAGCAACGAGTATTCATTGTTTATTTTGATGAAAGCTATCGTCTCCACTGTTACAACGGAGGAGTGTGAAACACGGCAGCCCAGTGAACTTGGGATGTGCACCACTCCCTCCTTCCTCATGTAATGCCCAGGTTACAGCTTTTTCTCACTTTATCTCTATCTATTTCCTCTCAAATGTTTTTTACCTTTCTTTTTTAAGTCACAATTGTTTTTTATGCCTTCTTTTAGAATTATTATTTTTATACCTAGGAGCACGTGTAGAGATGGGCTCTTGCAGAGCCCACTCCTTGACTTTGTCAATGCCTCTCTCTCCTCCACATAAGGAGTACTACTTGCTATGCATGCATGCGGCGGGCAGCTGGTGTCTTGAGGGGTCAGGGCGGTGAGAGCGGGCTCCGGAAGCGGTCCGGACTCCAGCATGGCACACCTCACATTATCACCATATATTTCTTGGAGTCCGTGCACGGCGGGCAGGCGATCTCTTCTCCCTCCCCCGTTTCTCTCTTTTCAGTCGACGCCCGCCGAGCGATTAGATTTTGGCTATCGATGGTTTATTCAATTACAGTCCCACATGTCAGTGAAATTGCAAGACAACGCATGTCCCCTCTAGCGAGCGGCGTGCGAGCCAGACTGTCGGGGTTGCGACGCGTACAAGTCATAAGTGTGCCGCCTTTTCCTTTAGAACTTGCAAAGCGTAACATTTTTGTGCGATCGATCGATAGAAATCCAGAACAAAATGACGAGGGCGGTGCTTTCCCACTCGTTAGGCGGGATAGTTCGATTGATATGACATGCTACAGTGCCGTCCACTTGCTCCATTTTCATGTAAGCAAGAGTTTACACTCTTACGCGGGAGGAGTGCGAAACACCGCGGATCTGATTTTGATCGAGGGATAACTGTTCCCTGCCAAATAATGGAGGATTGTTAGCGATTATAGCATGATAGTTAGGGAATCTCCAGCGCTAGCCCACAAATTTACACTGGCATCTGTCCAAGGACACTGATGGATGCCATCCGATGCTGCCCGCATACCTTTCGACAACTATACGAACTAACCGGACAAAATTCATGCAAACAAAGAAAATTTCAAATTAACGGGATGAAATTCATTACATTTCGAAAACTTTTCCTACAAACTGGATGAAATTCATTACATATTTCGCACAAACCGTACTAAAACCTACTGTAAACCTAATCTAAACGATCGTCGGCGCCCGACCACCATGTCCGGCCATGAACCCGAGAAAGCCGGCCATTGCCTTTGCCTCCTCCTCATCCGCCTCGATAACCTCCTCTTCCGGAGCACAAGGTTATGAAGATTTCCGCCTCCACGTCGCCGTCAAGCGGCTAATCGGCCGTCGATGTTTACCCCACCAAGCTTGGCATCGACTGAGTGGAGTAGCGGTGGCCTTCCCGGGACAAGAGCGGCGGCAACCTACCGTGTACTACTCTTCCTCGCTGCCCGCTGCGCTCGCACACGCGCGCCGGCTTCATGGTCGTGGCGGCGGAGGGCGGCCGGGGGGGTGGCGGCGGCGATCTCCTTCGTTTGCTCCCGCGACAGTATGTCGAAGAGAGCTTTGGTGCGCGCCCGGAGCGGAGCCGCCGATGTCCCTCGTCTGCTCCTGCGACAGTACGTCCAAGAGAGCTTCGGAGCGCCAGGAGGCCATGGTTGAAGTGGTGCCGACAGAAGGAAGGGACCGGAGGAGAATAAGTGTGGGTCTTTGGCTATGGGTGGGAGCTGGGGCTCAAGTTAATATAGCGGGCGAATGGCAATGAGCCGCGGCAGACGGACGAACAACTGGCACCGGAGTAGGTTCGTCGGGCGTGAATGCGGATGCTGCTTCAGTGACTTAACTGCAGATGCGTTTGGGCTACTGACATGTGGGCCCAATGGGCATCTGGCCTGCATGTCAGTGACACACCAATTGCACCTGCAGTTAAGTCTGGTGAATGCGGCATTGACATTCTGGAGAGACTGTGACCGTTTCAGGCGGGAAGCGCGCACTAGCGATGCAAGGGGTTTCGGTGTGCAGTGGCACTAAGATTGGTCGCTCACGATAGTACATACTCCGTACCATACTACCATAGTACCCTCTCTAGCTTAGGCTGTTTTATAGATTGTCGTTGTGATGGACGATATACATGAGCAAGGCAGTCCGAGTATGACCGTTGGTGTTGAACCAGGTGAATATATGCTCGGCGTTCACGTAGGCCTCCATCAAACATCTAAACAGTAATGTCAGGCACCGCCGGGGCGTGCAGGTGATGGGCTCGCCATTTGCGTTGCGCCATGAGCAGGACTTTGATTTAGAGGGCGACGTGCATGCATTAGCATGCTTTGACAGCGTGAGCGTGAGTGTCCAACGTGAAGTATTTCATTTTCATTTGGCCGACGAGGGTGCGTTGTAGCAACGAGTCCGTGTTTTGATTCCCCACATACGCATAATTTTGGTTTTTACAATATTTCTTTCTCCATTGGCAGGTAGGCCCGCGTAGATAGATAAAGAACACAAGCTGATGAGGCGCATGCGGACTGTTTGACTGGTCAACCAGACAAATACGGAGCTATACGCTGAGCCAGTGACCGTATAATCACCATATCTCGTATACAATGATCAAAGTGAGCTATCAAGACAAGTTCGATGACCGCCAATGCATTTTACTCAGTAATAAATAACCAGGATTGAAGGGGAATCCAAATTTGCTTCGTCTTCTGTCCTTGAGCTCTTGACAAACCAATGCACTATACGATTGTCCAGCCACTCCACCCCAGAGCTCTCACCAAGCGTCGTTCATGCCACCGTGCCGCACACTAACCAGTAAGGCAACGATGGCATCCCGCCGTGCCGAGTTCCTCGCCGCCCACGACCGCACACAAAATGGTAGGGAAGCGATGGCATCCCGTCATGCCGAGTTCATCACCGCTCGCGACCTGACAACTATGTGGAAGGAATTTGAAGATGCCAAGGCCGAATGGGCGGTAGAGCAAGAGGCGGCCAAAGCCGCACAGAGGAAGCGGAAAAGTCAAAAAGCACTCAAGAAAAGAGAGGCCCGCCGCCGCAATAAAGAAAAGGACGCACGCTCTGCTGCGGAGAGGTCAGCGGAGATCCAAGCACGGTGGGGTGTCGCCGACAAAGCCGGGAAGGAGAACGACGGTGTTTGGCCAGCATGTGAGAAGTAGTAGTACTAGTAGTTAGTGTGTGTGTCTGTGTCTGAGTACGAGCATGTACCAGTACTACTAGTTTCTACTGTAGTTTTTAGAGCAAATTACCAGTACATTATCCTAGAATAAATGGAAAAATTCCTATCCTAAGCATCAAATGACATCTCTTTCTCTATAGTAATTGAGATGCATGTCATCTCACTTCCTTTGATTTTCATATTCCTATCCTATGAACGAAAGGAGGCATCTGTTGGAGTAACTACTGTAGCTAGCAGTACTGCTGGTACAGTAGTTTTCTTCAAGAAGCGGAATTCAACGAAGTCATGATGGTTCCTTCGTCCGAGCAACTTCAAAGTGGGAAGTGGGCCTGTGATTTGACGGCTCATTAGACTAGCCATAGTGGTAGTAACTTCAGCAGTAACTCAGCAAATTTGCTTATGTGGCAATGAGTTAATGAGGAGAGAGGTAGTTGTAGTAACTTAGCTAGTTACTGTAACATCACATGTCCCAATGCAATATGAGTCTATAACCTAATAAATGAATCTTTGCATGTTACCACACTTAAGTTACTACCCACTATGAAGGTAGTAACATAGTCTAGGGATATGTGTATGTTACTCTCCATTGTGGCTAGTCTTAGTCATTGTTACTGCGGCGCGACGACCTGGGTGACTCTCCCTTGGAGTTCTGCATGCATGGCAAGTGGACCAGGATGGTCGACGTCCCACATGTTGGCGAACGGAAGTATTCTTTTCGATATCGAGGAGCAAGGAAACCGCATGGTATAGTATCACTGCTGATTGGTTCGCAAAAAAATAGTATCACTGCCGATTTATAATTATTTTTTATTTCTGATGAATGCTAGCGTTTCAACTCTTACGACGAAGGGTGCCAAACACGGCACGTGCTGGATGTCCCACACGTCAGCGAAAGGAGTGGGACATGAACAACATGGTAGAGCCCAGCGTAAAAAAATAGCATGGTAGAGCGTCTCCACTTCTTCCACTTCTGGGTCGGAGACAACATGTAGTAGTACTTAGTGGTATGAACGATACAAAGTGTGACCTGGAGATAAAGACACGTCTAGTTGGAAGGTCTCGGGGCATACACGTAAACAAATATAAAAGTTAATATGTGCCTCCAACTAATATAGTAGTAGTAGAGTACTTAGGCACGTACTCCATAACATCACCGTGCATTGCACGTACAACGTTTAGTGGTAGTACGTAGTAAGAGACAAATGCCGCCCAAGAGTTCCCTTCTCTACCTACTTTTGGGTGTTTGGTAGAGTGTATGGAGGGTGCATGAGTCCACACTAGTTTAGCACAAATACACTAGAAGCATGCATGAAGAGAGCATGCATGAATAGGGGTGTTGAGTTGAGCATGCATGAAGAGGGAAAAACTATGCTGAGACGAGAACGCAACCAAACACACCCTATATGCCACGCATGTTCATACCATTTGTGCCTTTCTACTTCACTTACTGTGCTACATTACTCAGGTTCGTACGTCCACTCCTGGGTACATGTCCGTCTCGTAGTTCCAGTCCCACGTGTTCTTCATATAGATGGAATGATCCTTGCATAACACGTGCACCTTGATGCTAGATGTCTCGCGTGTTGGCAAAAGGATGAACAAAGCTCACATAAAACAATAGAGTGGAAGAACATAGATTCCAGAGGACCGAGAAGGAGCAAGGAACCTCGTGGTGGAGCGTCTGCACTCATAATATTTAATATTATTCAACGATATAAAATTAACCAATGATCTCCACAGTGGACTGGAAGAGTACGAAACACGACAGCCCAGTGTAGTTACATCATACTAGTACATGGCTAACCCACGCTATCACCATATTTCTTGGCTTCCGTGCAACACCTATCTCTAGTAATCCAGCAGCCCGTATCGCTTCTCCCTCCTCATCTCTATCAAAGTGCGGCGGGCTGGCGTTTCTGCCGTCTATTGGGGTCGGTTAACTATCACATGTTAGCAACATGCCAAGAGCATTCTAAAAAAAATTCCTTTCACGTTTAGTTTTCAAAAAGAAAAAAATCCTTTCACGTACGAATTTGCCTGTATGCTTTGAGCAACTTGCATGTCCTATACTGCTCCTGTTTGATACTCTAACTTAGCTAGAGGTTAGACTAACTCATGACTAACCCTAAACTAACTGTAGCCAAAGAGGTGCTTGGGTGACAGGGTTAGATTGACAATAAATGCACTTCATGGACAGAGAAAAGTAATTTTTCAGTGGTCCCAATGAGAACTATCTCCAGTTAGCACCTCTTGGGTGGGATAGTTTTTTTGGGTGGGTTGGGTGCAACTTGCTCCAATTTAAACCCTCATGCTTGGATACTTTAGGGCTATTTGAGCCCCAACTAGCTGTAACTAACTCTAACCCATGGATCCAAACAGGGCCTATGGCCAGTCTCGACGCGGAGCAGTTGCGTGCACCAGGAAGTGGTGCTCTCTTGGCCGTCGTGCCACTTCAAAGCCGGCGCCAGTGAGAGGTCGCCTTCGCTCTGGCCGGGCATTAATGCGGCACTGACGCTCCAGGGCGACGTTGACCGTTTCACGCGGGAAGCGCGCGGTGGCAAGGGAGTATAGGTTTCGATCTGTTTCAGGTGTAGTACTGGTAGTTTGCAAAACTACTCAATTATTGCACTCGGTTTCCTAAGAAATTATGGTAAAAAGCGTTACTCCACAGCCCGCTTCCCTTCTCCTTCCTCTTCCACCGCCCGCGCATGTCCGAGGGAAGCAACCGGTCAACCCTTATATAGGAGTTCTAGCACAAAAAGATGCATGCATGACCACTAAAATTTCCATATTAATGCGCCGCTCCGGCGGGAGTATGGCGTATGTTGTTACCTTCGGCCGGCCCATGGCTACCGGGCGACGGTGACCAGAGAAGAGGCGGTGGGAGGGGAATGAATGCATCTACTGTTTGGGTTCGCCTTCCGGCTTAAATAAATGCACAGCATCACGTATACCCGCGGGTGCACAAATTGTAACATACGTGTCTGCTTAAGTGGGAGTCACGTAACTGGTGTGTGTGAGAGAGAGATTCTGAGAGACAGAGTGCATGTGTGCGACTCTACTCTTCGGACATGTACTCAACCTTTTGCATCGGGATATAAGTATAATGGTATCACTAGTGCAGAACCGGGCAATAGCACCAGTTCGTAAGGCCCTTTAGAGCCGGTTTGGTAACCGGTGCTAAAGTGTAGGCACTAAAGGCCCCCTTTAGTACCGGTTCAGCACGAACCGGTGCTAAAGGGCAACCACATGGCATGAGCCAGCTTCGGGGGCAGGGAGCCCTTTAGTACCGGTTGGTGTCACCAACCGGTATTAAAAGGTTGGGGGGTTGGGTTTATGATTTCTTTTTCATTTAATTTTGTGTTTTCCATTTAATTCTTTTTCGTTTTCTGGTATTTTATGATACTACATATTGTACACGTTATGCATATATATAAATAGAATTTCTAGTAGAACCGATCATAATATATATATATATATATATATATATATATATATCATTGAATGTCTCACAACCACCATTAATTAATTCACACATATACAAACACATATATATATACAATTTCTCCTAATTGGTGCCAGCCAGTGGCATTAGCCTAATTGGTGCCTTTGGAGCACGATAACAATTGGAAGTGGTTCATGGGGGCGGTAGCGGGTAATAGTATTCTCCTTTGGGATCTATGACCTGGTCGAGCAAAAATCCTGCTATTTCCTCTTGAATTTCTTCTATGCGGTCCTCTATTAGGAGCTTCTCCCGCACCTCTTTGAACTGTTAAGAAGGAGATCAATATGCATGTGTATTAGTTGTGTGACTAGATACCGATAATGGTGTAAAAATTGTGAATAGTGTTTTGACAAACATACCCACTCCTGTCTTTGAGATCTGCTCCATTCGGACGCCATCATGCGAATGTTCTCGCAAACGTAGTATGCACACATATTATTCCCCAGCACTTGCTTTAGGGCCTTTACGAGAATGGAATTTGATCAGATAATAATTAATCAAGCATGATAATTAAAGAGATGGCAGCTAGCTAGTACTACTTAATACTTACCTGGGGTCGATACCATTTCAGATTTTATTTCCATGGGCCTGGAGTGGCCCTGATGAACTTTGCCCAAGCCCTGCCCGCTGACAAAGAAAATGAATAAATGGGTTATTAAATAGTTGTTATAAGGAAATGACGAACTAATTAAATAGGCCGAGATATAGTTAATAATGATTGAAATTACCTGTTGACTATCCCCCCACGATGGTGTAGTCACTTGCTTTCTTAAGTAGTGAGTCTAGTACTTCAACTGTTCCTTCATCAACTTTAATGATTAACAAGATCCAGTGAAATCTGCATGCACACACGTTTGCATGTCTTAACTAAGCGGGCATATGTAAGCAAAAACATGTAGCTAGCTAGTAGGCAAAAACAGAATTTGTAGTACAAGACAGTGTGACTCACTCGAAGTTGTAAGGAAGTAGTATATCTTCATTGTATTTGAGGCGCTTGAAGAACTCTAGCATGCTTTCCTCTATTTTTTTTGTAATATGAATCTATTTTCCATGTGTATTCATTACTGGTATTTGGGTCAACGAACCCAATGGCATAGCGTCCACTTTTTTCATTTCATAAATCTTCATCCTGCATAATACCACAGAAAAGAATATAGTGAGGATAATTACAGGTAATGATTGATCAAAATGATCACTACAGCTAGCTTGAGACTTAAATTACAGAAAGAAATCACTTACAGACAAATAGCAACTGACGATAGATTTGTCGAGTGCGTCTTGATTGTATAGCTCTCAATACTCAATGGTCACAGCTTTCTCATGGTAGTAATGATCCTTCTTGACATTCACCATGAGGGACTCTCGATTGGAAATCTTGGTAATGTCCATGTACCATTGATGCAATTCATACATTCTCGTCGGGAGCTTATTGACCTCGTCTGGCTCGACCGAAGGTTGGCCCCGTACATATTTCCGTTTTATTTCCACCTCTCTAGTCGGAGACATGGGCTCTATATCAAGGAGTTGTCCAACAATGATCCCGATCGTTTCAGCCTGCTCAATATGCTCCTCGGTTATTACCGCATCGCCCACCCCGGGAACGTTAACGGGTTGCCCACAATAATATTGGGCGCGCCTACTCTCATGTGTTGTTGGCACCTCAAGCGGGGGGGGGGGGGCTGATTGCGCCGCCTGTTCTCCCAGCTGGGGAACGGTTTTACCGCTCCTTTTGCCAGCTGATTTGCTCGAGCTCGAGCTCGCCTCTTTCTGTAGACGTGCTCGATTTAACTTCTTGATGTGGCGCTCATAGTCTGTGTCAATAGGCTTGGGAGCTGGTGCTCTAGCCATACGAATGAAGTGGTCAATCTTTTCCACAGACACTTTCTCCCTTGGCGGCGGTGGCGGTTTTGGTGCAAAATGGGCTTCCACCTCGGCCTTCGATATGGCTACGTTTTCCACCTCGGACTTGTCATAAGGCCTCTGCAGAAGAGGCGCGAGGCTTGGACCATATTGAAATTGCTTGCCTCCGCCTGTACCTCCAGTACTACCTCGACTTGTACCGCTACGCACCATAGCTGAGGCGGCTCTCTTCCGTGATTGTTGAGGTGGCGAAGACGGCTGACGTGGCTGAGTTGGAGGAGGAGGAGTGGCCTGAAGCTGTGCCGGACTTGGAGGAGGAGTGGCCTGACGCTTTGCCGGACTTGGAGGAGGAGGAGTGGCCTGAAGCTGTGCCGAACTTGGAGGAGGAGTGGCCTGACGCGTTGGTGGACTTGGAGGAGCGGGAGTCTGCTGACTCGGTGGCGGACTTTGATGAGGAGTCGGATGACGCGGTGTCGGTGTCCTTCGAAAGATGATGCAATCCTTTCTCCATAGGATGATACAATGGTTGGCCTCTCCCAGTGTGTGCTCATCGTCACCTCCAGGCATGTCAAGCTCTAGCCCCGAATATTGGTCCACCACCTCATGAACCAAGACACAAGCATAGCCCGCTGGAATCGGGTTGCAATGGAAGGTTGCCTCGGGGGGATTTGTAAAAGCAAGGGCATCCGCCACCTTCATGGATATGTTCTTCATTTTGAAGTGTAGCTCGCAGTTAGTGTTCTCCATGATGTCATCCACTGGGTAGCTATCCAGCAATGCATCGCCCAGGGCGGAACCCACGCTGCTTCTCGGCATGGATGGGACGGTGCTATCCAATGGTGGATCATCCGCTAGCTGCTGAGACCGCCTTTGCTGGCTAAGTGAGTCGATCTGCTCCTGTTGCCGCTGGAATTTGACTGCCAAGTCCGCGTGCGCTGATTCTAGGCCTTGAAGGCGTTCATAGTCTAGCTTCCTCTGCTCCTCCTCCATCTTCCTCTTCTTCTCCTCCGCAATCTTCTTTCTCGCACGGGTTCTGTAGTCGGCGTTCCAGTCCGAAAACCCCCCATACCACGGAATAGCGCCCATGCCTCGTGTTCTTCCCGGGTGTTCAGGATTTCCCAGGGCACGCGTAAGCTCGTCGTTCTCTCTGTTGGGCTCGAACACCCCCGATAGAGCCTCTTCTATTGCAACAAGTAGCTTATCTTCGGCTCCGTCCAGACATGCCTTCTTCGAAACTTTGCCTGTCTTCGGGTCCAACTCCCCCCATGCGCATAGAACCAAGTCCTGCACCTGGGGGGGGGGGGGCAGCTCAATGTTTCTGGAGTGACACCTGCATCCTCCATCTCTTTCTCGGACTTATCCTACTTAGACATTCCCACCGCATAGCCACCTGGCCCCAGCTTATGGAACTTATCCTTTTTTGCGGCATTGGCCTTGTTTATTCTCGAACGTTCCTTAGATAATTCCGAATCCTTGAATTTCACGAAATCGTCCCAATGAGCACTTTGCTTCTCTAGTGTTCCCTCGAATACTGGAGTCTTCCTTCCTCCCTTGACATACTTGGCCCATTCACGAATCTTGTGGTTCTTGAATGCAACTACCATCTTCCTAAGAGCAGCGTCCTTGACTTTCTCCACATCTGCATCTGTGAAATGATCTGTTAGGGTGAAATGTTCCATGAGCGTTTCCCAAAGCAGAAGTTTTTTCTGTTGTCGACAAAAGTAACTCCTGGACGTGGCTTTGCTGGCTCTCTCCATTCTTGAAGGGAGATCGGGAGTTGGTCCTTCACAAGAACTTCACACTGACGAATGAACTTGTCCGCAATCTTCTTAGACGCTAATGGTTCGCCATTAGGTTTGATGGCCTCGATATTGTACTTTATGCCCTCCTTCAACTTTTTGTTCGGGCCTTGTTTCCTGTTGCCTGAAGATTTGCTCGATCCGGATGGATGAAAGAAGAAAGATTGATTCGTTAATATATCTTCAAGTCATTTAAAACATGTGATGATCACCAGATGCCTGCTTATATAAATATATATACCTCGCCGGTCTTTGTTGTTTCAAGATCAACATTTTTTTCGTCAAGTTCATAGTTCATGACTTCATCAATTCGGTCGTCGCGATCGAATATCATATCACCCTCCCCGGTGTTGTTTAGATATTCGGAGGCGTCATAATCTTCTTCATTCTGATCATCATCTGGCCCGCGAGGGTTGCGTATGATATTGAATAGGGCCTCTTCTCCCTCTCTGCCGGTATTGCCCGCCATAGGTTTTGTTTAACTAATCCAAAAGAAATATATTCAAATTACAATGCACAGATGCAATCAATTAATAAGGAAAAACTGAATCAATCATTGTACATAATAAGCATCATCGAATATAATCTCGAATACGTCGTCTCGAATAATAGACATAATCTCGAATACATCGTCTCAAATAATATATATAATCTCGAATAAATCATCTCGAATATTATATATCGAATACATCACTAGCTAGCTAGCTAGCTAATAAACTCCGAATACTAGAGAGTAATCTAGGCGGTGGACAACCAAAGTAAAGGAACCATCACTGGATCACAGCTCGGGTGATCTCCCCAAAGAACCTGCCAGGTATTAGAGAACCTGACGTCCATAGCAGCCATGTAGCGATGGACGTGCTCGTCCTTCTCCCTGACACAGCGACGTACCACCTCCGGCGGGGCCGACTCCCTCTGCACCGAAAGTGGCCCACGCGAACGCCACCAAAGGAGATGAAGGTCGACGACGGGACCCGGGGCCGGGTTCCTCACCAAGCGTCGCGCCCCTGAAAGTAGCACCTCCCAGTGCCAGCCCGGCGGAGCCCAGTCCCGAACATGTGTCCACTGAAGCAGGACGTCGTCGCGAACGGGTCGATGGAGAGGATGCGGGCCAGGCATCATCGACAACAAATACTATATGCCGCAAAAGTAAAGTAACATTTTTTAAATGATGGATTGTGGTTTCATATATGCAAATTCTAAATTTTATAACTAAAACTAGCATTTCTAGTATTTCTATAACTAAAACTAACATTTCTAATATTTCTATAACTAAAAAACATTTCTATATAACTAACATTTCTATATAACTAACATTTCTAATATAACTAACATTTCTATATAACTAACATTTCTAATATTTCTATATAACTAACATTTCTATATAACTAACATTTCTATAACTAAAACTAACATTTCTAATAATTCTATAACTAAAAAACAGAAAGATTGCTAACAATTATATAACAATGTGTGTGTGTGTGTGTGTGGTTGGCGGCCGGGGCAGGAGCTCACCGGCGAGGCGCGACGACTGGGGGTGGCGACGGGACGGGGACGGAGAC
>NC_057803.1:549304290-549319549 GCF_018294505.1 Triticum aestivum | reverse complement strand
CGACGAGGGGCAGCGGCGACGGGGCAGAGGAGAAAGAAGCAGGGAGAGATGAGAAACTAACAATTTTTTTGAAGTGTTTTCTTATATAGAACCCACCTTTAGTACCGGTTGGAGCCACCAACCGGTACTAAAGGTCTGTTTTGGCCAGGTGATGCGGCAGGAACCGCATCCCCTTTAGTACCGGGTCGTGGCGACAACCGGTACGAAAGGCCCCCCCTTTAGTACCGGTTGGAGCCACGACCCAGTACTAAAGGGTGTGTGCTGCCAGGCGAGGGGCGCAAAAGTTTAGTCCCACCTCGCTAGCCGAGGGGCACTCGCACCTGCTTATAAGCCCCGCCGTCGCTGCTGCCTCGAGCTCCTCTCTTAAGCAGGCCTTCTGGGCCTACCTCTGCTGTGATGCCCTATTGGGCCTACTAGGCTAGCGGGCCTGCATCCTGGCCCAACTAGAATTTGGGTTTCTAGTCGTATGCAAGCCGCTGTGGCCCAGTAGGTGGGCTTTTTTTTCTTATTTTTTTGCTTTATTTATTTTTGTTTTATTTATTTTTGAGTTGTTTTTTGCTGTATTTAGAGTTTCTTTGTGAATATTTTTGCTTTAGGTACAAGAAATTACAAACTTTCTGTTAGTACCGGTAGTTTACAAATTTGAATAGTTTAAATTTTGAATTATTTGAAATTTGTGTGAATCACTAGTTTGTGAATAACTTAACTTTGAAAATAGATTTTTCAGTGGTTCTTTTTTATTATGTATAATATTAGTGTGTTCTATCATTATATTCAATTTGGTAATGCTTAGGTTATTTAAAAAATGAAATGCCTTTGTAACGGATGAATTTTCGTCCGAAACCCTGATACTTCGAAAGAGATTGTCCATTTTGTACACGAAGTGCATCTAGTTTTTGCGGTAACCCTCTCTACTTTTTTGCACATGCTATGTGGGTGAAATTATGATACCATGCCAACTTTCAACCTTTTCTGAGTTCATTTGAAATGCTTTTCAATTTCAGGGTCATTTAGCTGAAAAAATCAGTAAATGCATGAAATAATTTGCTTGCACATAAAATTTCTTCGCGTTTCAAATGCCAAAACACATAACTAGCTACCGTAACTATTACAGAGATTCCCTCTTGGGTGTGAAACACAGAAGAAAGTGATGATAGTGAAGCCGATCACATCCCAGATCTTTGGGTGTGAAACTTTTTCTTCGCGTGTGTCCCTTTGCTCCGTAGCCATGGAAAATCTTCATCATTTAACTGGATGCTCGGGTCAATATTCACTGTGAATGGAGCAATTTCATCAAACTTTTCATAATCTCCTGACATGTATGTCTTGTCATCCAGTCCCACGATGTTTCTCTTCCCAGAAAGAACTATGTGCCGCTTTGGCTCATCGTACGACGCATTCGCTTCCGTATCTTTTCTTTTTCTCGGCTTGGTAGAGATGTCCTTCACATAGAAAACCTGTGCCACATCATTGGCTAGGACGAATGGTTCGTCTGCATACGCAAGATTGTTGAGATCCACTGTTGTCATTCCGTACTACGGGTCTTCCATTACCCTGCCTCGTGTCATATTGACCCATTTGCACCGAAACAAAGGGACCTTCAAACCACGTCGATAGTCAAGTTCCCATATGTCCTGTATATAACCATAATATGTTTCCTTTCCCGTCTTGGTTTCTGCATCAAAGCAGACACCACTGTTTTGGTTGGTGCTCTTCTTATCTTGGGCGATCGTGTAAAATGTATTACCATTTATCTCATACCCTTTGAAAGTCATTATATTCGCAGATGGTAACTGGGACAGCAAGTACAGGTCATCTTCAATAGAGGCGTCATGCATGGTACGTGTCTGCAACCAGCTGGCGAAACTCCTGGTTTGTTCACGTGTAATCCAGTCATCAGACCGCTCCGGGTGTTTGGAGCGTAGCAAATTCTTGTGTTCATCCATATACGGAGCCACCAAGGTGGAATTCTTTAGAACTGTGTAGTGTGCTTCAGTGAGAGAATGTTCGTCCATACACATTATTTGTTCCCCTCCTAGCATGCCTTTTCCATCTAGTCCGCCCTTATGCCGCGATTCAGGAACACCAATCGGCTTAGGGTCAGGAATAAAGTCAATACAAAACTCAATGACCTCCTCATTTTCATGGCCCTTGGAGATGCTTCCTTCTGGCCTAGCACGGTTATGAACATATTTCTTTAAGACTCCCATGAACCTCTCAAAGGGGAACATATTTTGTAGAAATACAGGACCCAAAACGTTAATCTCTTCACATAGGTGAACTAGGACATGCGTCATGATGTTGAAGAAGGATGGTGGGAACACCAACTCGAAACTGACAAGACATTGCACCAAATCATTCTCTAACCTTGGTGTGATTTCTGGATCGATTTCCTTCTGAGAGATTGCATTGAGGAATGCACATAGCTTCACAATGGCTAATCGAACATTTTCCGGTAGAAGCCCCCTCAATGCAACCGGAAGTAGTTGCGTCATAATCACGTGGCAGTCATGAGACTTTCAGTTCTGGAACTTTTTCTCTGCCATGTTTATTATTCCCTTTATATTCGACGAGAGGCCAGACGGTACCTTAATAGTGAGCAGGCATTCAATGAAGATTTCCTTCTCTTCTTTGGTAAGAGCGTAGCTTGCATGACCCTGATGTATGCCATCTTTTCCGTGCATACGTTGCTGGTCCTCCTGTGCCTCAGATGTATCTTTTGTCTTCCCATACACGCCCAAGAAGCCAAGCAGGGTCACACAAAGATTCTTCGTCACGTGCATCACGTCGATTGCAGAGCGGACCTCTAGGTCTTTCCAATAGGGCAGGTCCCAAAATATAGATTTCTTCTTCCACATGGGTGCGCGTCCGTCAGCGTCATTCGGAACAGGTTGTCCACCAGGACCCTTTCCAAAGACCACCTTCAAATCCTTGACCATATCATGTACATCAGCACCAGTACGGTGGCGAGGCTTTGTCCGGTGATCCGCCTCACCTTTAAAATGGTTGCCTTTCTTTCTTACAGGATGCCTGCTCGGAAGAAATCGACGATGTCCCAGGTACACATTCTTCTTACAATTAGCCAAATATATACTGTCGGTGTCGTCCAAACAGTGTGTGCATGCGCGGTATCCCTTGTTTGTCTGTCCTGAAAGGTTACTGAGAGCAGGCCAATCATTGATGGTCACAAACAACAATGCCTTTAGGTCAAATTCTTTCCCCATGTGCTCATCCCACGCACGTACACCTATTCCATTCCACAGTTGTAAGAGTTCTTCAACTAATGGCCTTAGGTACACATCAATGTCGTTGCCGGGTTGCTTAGGGCCTTGGATGAGCACTGGCATCATAATGAACTTCCGCTTCATGCACAACCAAGGAGGAAGGTTATACAAACATAGAGTCACAGGCCAGGTGCTATGTTTGTTGCTCTGCTCCCCAAAAGGATTAATGCCATCTGCGCTTAGACCAAACCATACGTTCCTTGCGTCATCTACAAACTCCTTCCCGTACTTTCTTTCGATTTTTCTCCACTGCGACCCGTCAGTGGGTACTCTCAACTTTCCGTCTTTCTTACGGTCTTCTCTGTGCCATCACATCGCCTTGGCATGCTCTTTGTTTTGGAACAAACGTTTCAACCGTGGTATTATAGGAGCATACCACATCACCTTGGCACGAATCTTCTTCATAGGGCGCTCGCCCTCGACATCACCAGGGTCATTGCGGCTGATCTTATAGCGCAATGCACCGCATACTGGGCAAGCATTCAAATCCTCGTACTCACTACGGTAGAGGATGCAATCATTAGGGCATGCATGTATCTTCTGCACCTCTAACCCTAGAGGGCAGACAACCTTCTTTGCTTCATACGTACTCTCGGGCAATTCGTTGTCCTTTGGAAGCATATTCTTTATCATTACCAGCAACTTCCCAAATCCCTTGTCAGATACACCATTCTCTGCCTTCCATTGTAGCAATTCCAGTGTGGTGCCCAACTTTTTCTTGTCACCTACGCAATTTGGGTATAACAATTTTTTGTGATCCTCTAACATGCGCTGCAACTTCTTCTTCTCCAAATCACTTGCACAGTTTCTCTTTGCATCGACAATGGCCCGACCTAGATCATCAACGGGCTCATCCGATTCCTCTTCTTCAGCTTCTTCCCGCATTGCCGGCTCAGCTAATTCCCGCATTACCGGCTCAACTTCTTCCCTCATTGTTGTATCATCGTATTCAGGGAACCCATGGCCAGGATAGCTGTCGTCGTCCTCTTCTTATTCATTTTCTACCATCATAACCCCTCTTTCTCCATGATTGGTCCAAACATTATAGTGGGGCATGAAACCAGACTCAAACAGGTGGACGTGAATGGTTCTTGACGTAGAGTAATTGTGACCATTCTTATAGCCAGCACATGGACAAGGCATAAAACCATCCGCCCGCTTGTTTGCCTCAGCCGCAAGCAGAAAAGTACGCACGCCATTAATGAACTCGGGAGAGCATCGGTCATCGTACATCCATTGCCGGCTCATCTTCAATACACAGCACCGAAAACACCAAATTAATACAATACATAAAGTTCATTGTCGGTGTCAAAACCGGAGGATCTCAGGTAGGGGGTCCCGAACTGGCGTCTAGGCGGATGGTAACAGGAGACCGGGGCCACGATGTTTTTACCCAGGTTCGGGCCTCTCGATGGAGGTAAAACCCTACGTCCTGCTTGATTAATATTGATGATATGGGTAGTACAAGAGTAGATCTACCACGAGATCAAGGAGGCTAAACCCTAGAAGCTAGCCTATGGTATGATTGTCTGTTTGTCCTACGGACTAAAACCCTCCGGTTTATATAGACACTGGAGAGGGCTAGGGTTACACAGAGTTGGTTACAATGGTAGGAGATCTACATATCCGTATCGCCAAGCTTGCCTTCCACGCCAAGGAAAGTCCCTTCCGGACACGGGACGAAGTCTTCAATCTTGTATCTTCATAGTCCAGGAGTCCGGCCGAAGGTATAGTCTGGCTATCCGGACACCCCCTAATCCAGGACTCCCTCAGTAGCCCCTGAACCAGGCTTCAATGATGACGAGTCCGGCGCGCCGATTGTCTTCGGCATTGCATAGTGGGTTCCTCCTCCAAGTACTTCATAGAAGATTTTGAACACAAAGGTAGTGTCCGGCTCTGCAAAATAAGTTTCCACATATTTCCATAGAGAGAATAATATTTACACAAATCTAATCTGCTGACGTATTCCTTAGCATGACATCACACCACGGCCAAGTCTTTATTCGAATCGTTTTACTGTCCCACCTTAGCGCGTTTAGCGAGGCGGTTTCCTTGGCACGTCTTGTCAAAGCAGAGATCGTGTCCCCTTATTCTAGGATTCTCATCAATACGGGCGTGGGTAACCCAGTCGTACCCATTGGTATGTTTTCTCGATCAAAGGCGAGTCCCAAACGGTCACGGGGAGGGCCCTTGGTATTCAACCTCTTATAAAGAGACCAAGGCCTTACTGCTTTTTTTCAATCTCAAACGACTTCACCCTTTGCCTCGAGTTCCAACACCCAAGGCTCTAGATTTCACGCGCTTCGGACCTGCGGCAATGTTCGGTTCCGACCTTCGAGGCCGATGGATGCCCTCCTCCGTCACGGAGGAGGACGTGCTGAAGTTGAGAGAGGCCAGGTTCTTGACCGACGAAATTTGGCATAGGCTGCCTGCTCAAGGGCAGGTGATTCCCACTCCCAAGCCCGGTGAGAGTGTGGTGTTCATGTCTCACTTCCTTCGGGGGCTGGGCTTCCCGACGGATCCTTTTGTGAGGGGGCTCATGTTTTATTATGGGCTGGAATTTCACGACTTAGCTCGGGAGTCCATCCTGCATATTTCCTCATTCATCGTCATGTGTGAAGCCTTCCTCCGTATTACTCCTCACTTCGGACTATGGCTCAAGACCTTCAAAGTAGAGCCAAAGATGATCGAGGGACGGCACGCGGAGTGCGGAGGTGCTTTTATAAGCAAGAATGCTGGTGCTCCATGGCCCGAGGGCTCTTTTCAAGAGGAGTCTTGTTTATGGCAACGAGAGTGGTTTTATATTACCGCTCCCAGGGGCCCCAAGTGGGTGGCGCCACCTGCCTTTCGCTCGGGTCCCCCACCATAGCTAGCGTCATGGGTTAATAAAGGACTGGACTGGGGGCCGTCCAAGGATGTGCCCTCGTTGCAGGGCCGCATTCGAGATCTCCTAGAAAGAGATATTAGTCTGGTCGTGGTGACACAGGTTATGCTGATTCGCCGAGCTCTACCCTGCAAACGTCGCCCCCTCCGCCTGTGGGAGTTCAATCCAGAGGGACCACGAGCTCTCCAACATTTTATGGGCGTGACGCCCGTGGAGATGTACAAATTTTTCTTCAGATCACAAGCAATGTGTCCGGACTTGACCGAGGACGCAGGTCTAAGCTGCAACCGCTCGGATACTCAAGTAAGTAGCCCTGTGCCCGGACTCGCAATCCGCATATTTATCCTAAAATTGCCCTTAAAAGAGTTGTCCTTTAAACATGAGTGGATAGCGAAAGCAAAGCTAATCAAGTGTCCGGCCCCCCTCCCTGAGACCACACCGGGTCCCGTGCTAGTCAGGATGTTGGAGGTTGTGCCTTCGGAGGAAAGCGAGGGAGGGGACAAGGAAGCTACGACCTCCTCGAGGGAGGCTGTTTGGAAGGGAGGAATCAAAAATTCCTCTCCTCAGGGGAAGAAGAGGACCGCCTCTGAAGACCCGGAGACCATGGCCTCAAAGCGGGGGAAGAAATCTTCGCCAGAGGGTCCTGTGCTGGGGGATACTTCGGCCGAATTATGCCCCCAAGGGGATCATCCCTCCACCGAGCCGTAAGTAGAGAGGAGTTTTCTTTTTAGGAAATGAGATAAATCCTTGCTTTATATCTGAGAAAAGTAATTGAAAATTTACCTTGTAGCTCGGACCTTAGCCCTTCTCAGCAGAGCTCGTCTTCGGGGGATCTTCTTCCGGAGATGATGGAGAGCGGAACGCCTCCCCCTGCCGTACCGCCTTGCGAGGCGGGCGACTCTGAGGTATCGTCGCGGAGGGTTTCTCCAAATCCGGCAGGGCCGGAAGGTAGTCATATGGCCCCCCAAAGCCCTCCGCGTCCGGCCTTCGAAAAGGGCCATCGGACGAGTCCGGCACCGTCTGGTGCGCGGTCGGAGGAGCTGAAGGATCTGCTAGGGCGAGCATCTATCTCAGAGGAGCATCGTGCATTGATGGGTACGGTGATTGAGAGGATTTCATCCGCGGAGAACAGATTGCACGAGGCTGTCAGGAGTTTACTGACAGGTTTTGAGGTACGCGAAATAATGTACCCTTTTTGGACAGTTGCGCATAAATAAGATGCGCCCTGTGTAGATAGTAGCCCCTGAGACTCTGTGCGTTGTCAAAAGTGACGGCGCGCAGAGGATCATAATCCCAGGTCTAATATGCCGCCTTCATACGTAGGTGGCGAAGTGTCGGGTGGCCAGCCAGACTGATGAATTTGCCGAGCTAAAGCGGCAACATAACATGGCAGATGCCGACATCGCGCTTGTCAACAAGCGGCTTGACGAGGCACAAGGTATGTAATTACTCCAGCGGCACCTGGTAAGAGGAGCTTTATGCTAGTATCTTACAATGTGTGCGCTTGATGCAGATGGTGCTGCTGCCATGGAGAATCTTTGGGCGGAACTTGCCCGAGCCAAGGAGCAAGCCAGGAAAAGTGATGCGGCTGTAGGAAAGGCAATTGAAGAGCTGAAAGCCGAATAGGCTGCTCACTGCCGAAGCAAGAAGGAAATGGCTGAGATGGCTGTGAAGCTGAAGAGCGCTGCTGACCGTTGCAAGCTTCTTGAAAAAGAAGATCAGGCGGAATAGACGGACCTGGAGAAGGCCGTTGCCGATGCCAAGGATGCTCGCTCTGCGATGAGAGCTATGAAGGAGGAGCTGCGTCAGGCCGGAGAGATCGCGGCTGGAAAGCCCTTTATGCTGCGGAGGAAGTTCTGTGATCCTAAACATGCTCCGTTAGACCGGATGTGGCATACGGCGGACACCTATCTGGATTTGGCAGCGAGTGCCACAGATGCGGCCGAACACTTCCAAGATCAAGAAGATCGCGAAGTGGAAAAGCTCTTTTGGTCGCAGTTCCACAATCCGGAGCGTCCACTGTCATTAGCCGATCGTTTGGCCGAATGGGCCGAGCTAAATAGGTTGTCCGGACTCGCCATGAAGTATGTCATGAGTCAACTGTGGCCAGAGAGGCCAGAGCCGAAAAGTTATTTGAACTTGGTGCAGCAGTTCCTTGGTGCGGCGCCGCATATCAATGCGATGAAGAGGTCAGTGTGCATAAAGGGTGCACGGATGGCTCTTGCCCGTGTCAAGACATACTGGGCGGAAATGGAGGCCACCATTGTTGCATCCCCAGACTCGGATGGAAGCCGAGTACCTGCCGAGCACTATTTTCAGGAAGTTCTGCAAGGCGCTCGTTTAATAGAGATGCAGTGCTCGAAGGATACTATATTCGAATAGCATATATTATTCTAAAACAATATTTTGATAAATTGTAGAAGCTTTTTGTACTTGTGCCTACAAGTATTATAATACCTCCTGTGCGGTCGTTTAACATATATGTATATATAATCTGAAAGATGGCAGTCGTCGGCTTCAGCCCCCACGCACATAATGTGGAGGTGTTCGCAGAAGGCGCATTTTCACACTTGATCCAACGTCTTGGTCCTACAAAGGAGGTGATAGCGCAGCGAACTAGGAAATCGGATTATGATGCTTTATCACTTTCACTTAGCCATAGGAGTTTGACAGTGAGGCTACTTATATAGCCTCTGGTGGCGGCTGCGCTCGCCCGAACTCGGGGCGCGTACGTGCCTGGCCGGGAAGCGGCCCTTCGTTAATGCAGAGGAATCCTAAAGATTCCGGTAAGTCATCGAGTGGTTGACCAGTCTCGCGCTATATCATGACAGTCGGTTTTCGGCTTTCTCTACTGAGGTGCTCGCCTGGCCGAACCGGGGCACAATCGCAGTAGTTCTCTTGGTGCCGCCTTAGCCGATAGAGCAGAACGTAAGGCAGCAAAACACAGGAGCCGGGCAAACCCAACATTTGACCAAAGACATGATTCGGAGCTGATGCATATAAGGCCAAACTCGCGACGCCGAACACTCCCTAAGGTATTCGGTCTTTGTGAGGGCGGGCGGGATAACGCCCTTAGTAATAAGCCCCTAGTGTCCAGGTACGTGCAAAAACTCTGACGTGGCCACATGCCAAAACGCCATCCTCCTCCTTGGTTATACCAAGAAACTAGGGGATGTGTATCAACAAGAGACTGTAAGAAAGGTTTACACAGGGTCTTAATCTGAAAAGAAACCTTGGAACGGGTCCCTGCTGCACGTCTGCGCCTGTGTCTCCATTGTGCCGTATCCTGGACGGGCGTAGCACGGTGTTCATCTGTAAAAGAGAGGAACTTAGTTAAAGAAAGATCATGCCGAACATAAATTATACTAAATAAACAAAGTATAAATCGAAATGGGTAAAATTGAGCTTTATTGTCTCTTGTTTTATATGCGCGGAGCCCCTAGTACAGGGGTATACGGCTATTAAGCCTTTATCAATTGTATGTTTATGCCGGACTCGTCTAGCCGTGTCCGTGGTCTTGACGACTTGTTTAGATGCTTTGGCTAGTGAAGCCGCTTTATTGTGGGGCTGTCAAGGCAGCCGCACTATTTTCCACGCGGGAGGAACACTCAATGTTTTCCCTTTAATGAGATGATGCCTCGTGGACTGGGCATCTTAAGCGTAAGAAATGCATACTGCGGTATTGCGTTAAAGCGGGCGAAAGCTTCGCGTCCCAGCAGTGCTTGATAGCTACTTGAGAATGGGGCGATGTGGAAAGTTAGCTGTTCACGACGGAAGTTATCGGGGGAGCCGAACATAACCTCTAGCCGGAGAAAACCCATGCAGCGGGCATCCGGGCCTGGCGTTACCCCTTGAAAGGAGGTTTTGCTATGGCGAATTTTTGTTGGGTCTATCCCCATGTTGCGGATTGTGTCCTGGTATAACAGGTTTAGACCACTGCTGCCATCCATCAGGACATTTGTAAAGTGGAGTCCGCTGATTATTGGGTCTAATACCAAGGCAGTCCATCCTGCATTCTGGATACTTCTAGAGTAATCCTGATGGTCGAAGGTGATCGGTTTTAACAACCATTGGCGAGACTCCTTTGGGATAGGCCGTATGGCGCGTATCTCTGTTGGCGCCATTCCGTTCGTCACGTGAAATAAGTTTACTGCTTTGACTTCTTGTGGGAAATCCTTTTGTTTCCTGGTGCTCTGCTTGTGGGGTTCGTCATCGTCCTCACTTGGTGTGTCGAGCCCCTTGTGTTCGGCGTTGACTTTGCAGGATTGCTTGAAAACCCAACAATCTCTATGGGCATGGTTCGCAGGCTTCCCGGAAGTACTGTGTATTTGACATATCTTGTCCAAGATTTTGTTTAAGTTGGATAGCTCGTCCCTGTTATCCTTGAGGGGCGGCTTTCTCTGATTCTGCCGCGAGCTTTTGAATCCGGCGTTGACCGCCGTGCTCTTTGGCTTGTTTCTCTTATTCCGGCGCTGGTCCTTGCTGCGTCGGGGTTTTCCGTTTCCATCCCTAACTTCGGATGTACTTGGGTCGCTGGTGCTACATCTTGCCAACCAGCTATCCTCTCCTGCGCAAACCGGGTCATGAGGCTTGTTAATACGGCCATTGTTCTTGGCTTTTCTTGGCCGAGGTGTCTGGCGAGCCATTCGTCTCGAACGTTATGCTTAAAAGCTCCTAGGGCTTCGGCGTCCGGACAATCGACTATCTGATTCTTTTTAGTAAGAAATCTGTTCCAAAATTTCCGGGCTGACTCTCCGGGCTGTTGAGTTATGTGACTGAGATCGTCTGCATCCGGAGGGCGGACATAGGTCCCTTGAAAATTTGCCCCGAAAGCATCCTCAAGCTCTTCCCAACTTCCAATGGTGTTTTCGGGAAGGCTTTTGAGCCAATGCCGGGCTGGCCCTTTAAGCTTGAGGGGTAAGTATTTTATGGCGTGGAGGTCATCTCCTCTGGCCATGTGTATGTGGAGGATATAATCCTCGATCCAGACCCCAGGGTCTGTTGTTCCGTCGTACACCTCTATGTTTACGGCCTTGAATCCCGCTGGAAATTCATGGTCCAGCACCTCATCAGTGAAACATAGGGGGTGTGCGGCGCCCCTGTATTTGGGTGTGCCGTGATGTTCGGATATTTGTTGTGTTGCGTTGCTTACTAGAGCTTGCTTTCTTGGCCCGTAGATAGATCTGGCTGGGCCATATTTTTGATGCGGATCCTTTGGTGGATCACGTGCCGGCTTGTGTGCGGCGCCGCTTGCCGCTCCATGCTGGCCATGCGATCGTCTATCCGACCGGGTGGCTTTCCTATTTTTTGACCGCGGGGGCTCTAAGGCCTCCTTGTCAAATTCAGGCAGTAGCTTTCGCTTTGGATAGCTTTTTGTGCGGCGACTACCGCCATATTTGTTTGCGGAGTTGCGTACTTTGCTCCATCTGATTCTGAGTGCATCTTCCGCAGTTTTGAGCTTCCGCTTCTGCTTTTTTAGGCTACGCGCAGTGGCGACGAGCCTTTTGTGGAGGTTCTTCTGCTCCATGAGCCTATCCGGCGTAAGGTCGTCCGGACTGTTGTTTTCGCCGGGGACGGGGTGTTCGGTTTGTTTATCCAAGTTGCCCTGTTCAGACGGTTGCTCGAAGGCATGTTCGTCGTCCGCCGGCTCGTCCTGCTCTATGGCTAGGTCTGTATGGCTGCTGTCTCTGTCGAGGTGGGGCTTGGAGTGGCGCTTACGTCGCCGCTTTGATTGCTTTTTGAGTGAACGATCCCTCGTTGCATCCCTGTGTTCCTCGTCGTCGCTTCCTTTGGGTGTGTCCACCATGTATACATCATTAGATGAGGTGGCTGTCCAGTGCCTTATAGGCGTTGGTTCATGTTTATCTCCTACATCGTCGTCCATACCATCGATGTCTTCGGAGTCGAAGTCGAGCACGTCATTTAAATTATCGATAGTGGCTACAAAGTGGGTTGTGGGTGGGCATCGGATTTCTTCGTCATCCACATCTCTACATTGCTGAACATAGTCTGGCTAGGGCTCTCCTGATGAAGAGAGAGACTTTAGTGAATTCAGAATATCGCCGAAGGGCGAGTGCTGAGAGATGTCCGCGGCGGTGAACTCCATGATCGGCACCCAATCGGGTTCGATCGGTAGGGGCGCGGAGGGCTCAGAGTCTGGAGAGGGTCCGGCTCCTTGGAGTCACGGGCTTCGCAGAGAATAGGGCTGGTGTTAGGCTTGATCACCATAGAGATTTCAGCCCCCGAGGCAGTGTCCAACCACCCATGCTCGATTGGCGCAGTTGGCTCCGAATTAAGCGTCGGAGCTGATGCGGGTGCGGCCTCCAGGGCATTGTTCGGCGGCAGAGCTAGATCATGCCCATCGTGACAGTGCGGCGCGCTCGGCTGCGGCTCGAATCCGTCGGAGATCAAGTCTCTGCGGAGGTCGGCCGTGTAGCTCAAACTTCCAAATCTGACCTGATGGCCAGGGGCGTAGCTTTCGATCTGCTCCAGATGACCAAGCGAATTGGCCCGCAGTGCAAAGCCACCGAATACGAAGATCTGTCCGGGGAGAAAGGTCTCACCCTAGATTGCATCGCTGTTGATGATCGGAGAAGCCATCGGGCCTAAAAGTGACGACACAGAGGAACTCTCAATGAAAGCACCAATGTCGGTGTCAAAACCGGCGGATCTCGGGTAGGGGGTCCCGAACTGTGCGTCTAGGCGGATGGTAACAGGATACCGGGACACGATGTTTTTACCCAGGTTCGGGCCCTCTCGATGGAGGTAAAACCCTACGTCCTGCTTTATTAATATTGATGATATGGGTAGTACAAGAGTAGATCTACCACGAGATCAAGGAGGCTAAACCCTAGAAGCTAGCCTATGGTATGATTGTCTGTTTGTCCTACGGACTAAAACCCTCTGGTTTATATAGAAACCGGAGAGGGCCAGGGTTACACAGAGTCAGTTACAATGGTAGGAGATCTACATATCCGTATCGCCAAGCTTGCCTTCCACGCCAAGGAAAGTCCCTTCCGGACACGGGACGAAGTCTTCAATCTTGTATCTTCATAGTCCAGGAGTCCGGCCGAAGGTATAGTCCGGCTATCCGGACACCCCCTAATCCAGGACTCCCTCATTCATACATAAAGATCATGCATCACTTAAATGCAACAAACAAATAACTCTCTAGCTAAAGAATTTAAATGCAACAACAAATGCAATCAAGATCGCAACTAAGGTAACAATTGATCCAACAGCATAATTATACCAAGCCTCGCTATGAATGGCATATTTTCTAATCTTTCTAATTTTCAAGCGCATTTTCTCCATCTTAATCTTATGATCATCGACGACATCGGCAACATGCAACTCCAATTCCATCTTCTCCCCCTCAATTCTTTTCAATTTTTCCTTCAAATCCTCGTTTTCTCTTTCAACTAAATTTAACCTCTTGACAATAGGGTCGGTTGGAATTTCCGGTTCAACTACCTCCTACATACAAATATCTATGTCAACTTGATGGGCATAATTTGTCATAAACACGAAATGCAATGAATAGTTTTAAAAGAGAATATACCACATCCGAATCATAACCCGGACGAGGGCCGACGGGGACGGATATCAAAACCATGGCACTATGTATAACAAACAATGTATGGGTAAGATAATTATACGAGTAACTATATATCCAAATCACACAAACATCATTTTTTTATATAAAACTTCATGAACAAGAGGCTCACCACAAGGTGGTGCCGGCGACGGGACGTTCGAGCGATCGCCGGTGGTTACGACAGAGATTTAGAAGGTACTAAGTAAACCACACATACATATGCAAACTAAGTGTTATTTTTGACCTCAAATTGCATATAAATCAAATACTAGCACATATATATAATTCCTCCCAAATTACTAAACTCAAAAATCAATCACTATATAAAGCATTGCACGAGCTAATCTAGTAATGAGAGATGAAGGACAAAGTTGCTAACCTTTGTGATCATTTGAATGGATGGGGGCCTTCAAATCTTGACAAATTTTGGGCAAAATGTGTGATGAGCTTGAGAGGAAGAGGTAAAAGAACAGAGAGGAGAGGGGAAAGGGGAAGAACAGAGCGAGCTCGGGTGGACGAAGGGTCTATGTAGGACGACATTTAGTACCGGTTCGTGATACGACCCGGTACTAAAGGTGCTGGAGGGGCCCCGGACTGACAACATCCTGCCACCACTCACTTTAGTACCGGTTCGTGGCATGAACCGGTGCTAAAGGTTCGCCACGAACCGGTACTAATGAGAGCGGCCGGCTAGCTGTTGGAACCGGCACTAATGCACACATTAGTGCTGACTCAAATTCAAACCGGCAGTAATGTGCTTCACATTTGACCCTTTTTCTACTAGTGTATTTACTTTAGCTCGTGATTTATGTGGCCAAGTTAACGTGGTTGTGTCAAAAAAATGTCACTTCCTGCTCGTGATTTGCGTTATATAATTACAAGAAAGATTCTCGTGCGTTGCAGGGAACATCAATATGCATTTTTTACAAAACACCTATTGTGATTGACCCATGTAGGAGTAATCCCATGTGTAAAAACTAATGATATCTCGAGAATTTTATCAGAAAACCGGTATCTCGAGAATGTCATCGAAAAAATGAAAGATGAGAGATAAGGCGAGGAGGAGTGGAGCGTGGTGGTGACTGGTGGTCGGAATGGGCGGAGGCATGGGGATGGACGGCGCCGGCAGGCGACAGCGGCAACCATGCATGTTAGATTGTTCTAGAGACTTATTCCTTTTTTAATTGCTGAGCAATGAGGTTGCGGGAGATAATGATGTGGAGAGAGGTGCGGGTATCTTTTGTAAAATTATCGTAGTTTGCTTTCTATCCTCAGATATAGATCATACGGTCTATATTACAAGATGGCAGGCACACCATCACCGCCAACTCGTTTTTTATAAGGGTACAGATGATAAGTTTGCTGACTACTAAAGTAAAGTGGAGTTTGTCCATGTTATGCAAGTAAATAAAGGTGATTGTTTATCATACGGGTAAGGTTGGATGAAGGGTGGTAGGAACAAATGCTTTGCCTAGAGCATGTGTGTGTGAGATG
>NC_057803.1:548949615-548950046 GCF_018294505.1 Triticum aestivum | reverse complement strand
CACTCGGAGGCTTAGCTGCAGCCTCGTGCTCGCCTAAGTTATAAAAATCCTACTGAGTGAAGAGCAACCCTCTCACTCGGGGGCTTAGCTGCAGTCCAAGCACTCGCCTAAGTTATAAAAATCCTACCGAGTGAAGAGCAACCCTCTCACTCGGGGGCTTAGCTGCAGTCCAAGCACTCGCCTAAGTTGTGAAAATCCTACCGAGTGAAGAGCAACCCTCTCACTCGGGGGCTTAGCTGCAGCCCTGTGCTCGCCTAAGTTACAAAAATCCTACCGAGTGAAGAGCAACCCTCTCACTCGGGGGCTTAGCTGCAGTCCAAGCGCTCGCCTAAGGTATAAAAACCCTGCCAAGTGGAGAGCAACCCTCTCATTCGGAGGGCTTAGCTGCAGCCCAGTGCTCGTCTAAGTGGACTAAAGAATAAGTCGATTGC
>NC_057803.1:548764423-548949605 GCF_018294505.1 Triticum aestivum | reverse complement strand
AATCCTACCGAGTGAAGAGCAACCCTCTCACTCGGGGGCTTAGCTGCAGTCCAAGCACTCGCCTAAGTCGTGAAAATCCTACCAAGTGAAGAGCAACCCTCTCACTCGGGGGCTTAGCTGCAGCCCTGTGCTCGCCTAAGTTACAAAAATCCTACCGAGTAAAGAGCAACCCTCTCACTCGGAGGCTTAGCTGCAGCCTCGCGCTCGCCTAAGTTATAAAATCCTACCGAGTGAAGAGCAACCCTCTCACTCGGAGGCTTAGCTGCAGCCCAGTGCTCGCCTAAGTGGATCAAAGAATAGGTCGATTGCAGAAAAGGCGCCTTGCTTTGAACCTGCAAAAGACATTTTGAGCCGAGGACAGCCATATTTAAGCGCCAAATTCAAGTTTGAATCGATATCTAAAGGAACCGAAAGTGCTCAGGCATCAAGCCTGTTAAGGTTTGTCGGTTACAATTTCACTCGGCATACCGAGGCAAATTTAAAGCGTCGAGCCAGAAGAAGTTTTTACCCCTCCTGTGGAGGGCTGGAAGGTGCAACAAATTCATCAAGGTCAATCCCGTCGGCGATCCGAGTGGCAGCTGCAAGGAAAGTTTCCATAAAGGACCTGAAGTCGTGCTTCTTGGTGTTGGCCACCCGAAGGGCCGCCAGCTTCTCTTCTCACGCATCTTTGCAGTGGACCCGGGCCAGACACAGAGCGACATCTGCACCGCACCGAGCCGAGGACTTCTTCCACTCCTGCACTCGACCAGGGATCGTGTTCAAGCGGGCCATCAGTGACTCAAGGTCATTCTGAAGTGTCTCCTCAGGCCAGAGCGTCGAGTCGATGCGAGATGTGGCAGCCTTCAGCCTTGCGAGATAGTCCACGACAGCTGCAACACGAGACTCCAGTCGGAAAACATCCATAACAACTTCGTCGTTCACCGGAGAATTGACGGGGTCAAGGTTTGGCTCCAGTCGGCTGGTTTCTTCTTCAAAGTTTTGACAAAATTCTGCAAGGGTGATCACTAAGTCAAGGAGATAGTCGAATGGAAAAAGCCACAATTGGAAATATTTGCCAAACATGGATATTTACCTTCGAGCATAAGAAACAGCTTCTTGGCAAGGCCACTCAGGAAGGCTTCCAGTTCAGTTTTCTTCTCAGTCAATTTGCTGACCTGGTCGGTCAGGGCAGCTTTGTCAGTTCTCAGTCGACTGACCTCCTTGTTGGCAATCCCAAGAGCAGTTTTCAGATTGGTATTGTCTTGTTCGAGCTTGGTGACTGAAGCTAACTTCTCGTCAGCAAGCTTGATCTTTTCAGCTAGCTCAAGGTCTTTCTTCTGCTGGGCCTCCCTTACCTTACCTGCAAGTTACAGCAAGATCAGATGCTGAAACAAGCAAAGGGAAAAGCAGTCGTCAGGGTCTCACCAAACATACCTTCGGTCTCCTCCTTTGCCTTTGTCAGCTTCTCCTGAACCAGCTTCAAGCTCAGCTCGACTTGAGTATGTTTTTGTTCCAGCTCTGAGTAGCGAGCCACAAGATCACAAGAGTTCTGCGAAGAACCAATCGACTAAATGTCAAATATAATTCACTTCCGAGTGAAAAAGGAAAAAACACACGTTTCTAAGACTACAACCGAATACAAGCATTCGACCGTAGTCTCGGGGACTACACCCAGCGGGTGCACTCAGCGTGCCCCCACTAATCCTGTTGAAGACAAAGTCGACCAGTCGACCTCAAAAAAAAAAGTGTGCGAGATGCATTCTTTAAGACTGTGATCAACTGCAAGCAGTCGACCACAGTCTCGGGGACTACACCCAGTGGGTGCACTCAGCGTGCCCCCACCGTTTTGTGAAATCCAGTTGACCAATCGACTGGCAGAAAGATTGACATCATAAAGCCTAAGGCCGACTGCCAGCAGTCGACCTTAGCCTTGGGGACTACACCCAGCGGGTGCACTCAGCGTGCCCCCGCTAACACGGAGTGTATTCGACACACCCAGTGGGTGATTACTATAAATTCCGGAAAAGAAAAGTTTTTGGTAGCATATCCAACAAAACAAACAGCGGTCGACTGACCTGGACATTGCTTTGGAGGGCAGAGCTGGCGTCATAAGCTGCCTGGCTCGCGTCTCGGATGGTCTTCAGCTGCTCCATCATGAGTCCCGCCTGGCGTATTGCCTCCTTCGCTGCACCAGCTTGGTCCTCTGGGACGTGGTGAGTCGTGAAGAGGGAGGGCTGCTGAGCACTCGTTAGTGGATTTGCGAAGGACACCGTGTGTCGAGTGGTGTTCCCTTCCTCCACAGTCAGAGTCTCAGGCGCCGTCACATCCTGAGGCACCTCACTGGCGGGCGTTTTCCGACTCTTCCTGCGTGCCAGTGGTTCTTCATCCTCGTCGTCGTCAGGGAGATTGACAACAGTATGGGGCGGAGCTGCGAAGAAGAATCGGGATCAGAGGTCGCGAGTCAGTCGACTAAAAACGGTGTTAAGAATACAATACCTGGGTTCGAAGTTGCCGCATCCTCCATCTCGTGATCATCGGCCCGGGCCGAGGTCTCAGAAGTAGCAGCACTGCAACTCCAAAGGATCAGTCGACTAACTTCAGCGTCGACCAGAAATAAAGTTCACACGGAATGAGAAAATATGAGCAGCACGGTTACCCTGATATGGTAGGGATGGACACCTTCATCTTCGGCAAGAGTTTGATCGGCTTCGACGAGGCCGCCCTGGGCTGCTTCGGCGCCTTTTCAGTCGGCGCTGGAGAGGTGGTCCTAGGGCGTTTGGTCGACTGCGTCGCAACCCCCTTGCCACGTTCAGTCGAAGGGTCGTGGACGAGCTTCGACCGCCTTTCCGAGCGCGGTGGCACGACCTCCTCCTCCTCCTCCTCCTCGTCCTCGACGTCGTCTTCATCATCGACATCATCATCATCGTCGTCATCGTCCTCTGCGACATCCGAGTCCCATTCCTCCTCTTCCTGGCTCTCGCCTCCGCTCGCCTCGCCCTCCTCAGTCGAAGCTTGTGCCCCATTGGGCATCGAGTACAGCTCGGTGAGGGCCTAACAAATGCCCAGACAATGATCAGTCGACCAGTCGACAGAGCAAACAGAGATGAATGCGACAAGAATGCAGTGGAGAGCAGGGCAAGTGTACCTTATCTGGATCACTGTTGTGGTCGAGTGGAGGAATCCGTCTGGCTCCGCGTGGGTTGTCCTTGTTTCTGGTGACGGCCGCCATCCATCTTTCTAGAGTGACATCGTCGACTGCTTCTGGATGGACTCTGGTCTCGTCTTCGGTCCCATAGTACAACCACATGCAGTGGCTCCGGAACTGGAGAGGCTGGATGCGACGCCTGAGGAAAACCTCCAAGAGGTCCATGCCTGTCACTCCCTCCCGAACCAACTGCACCACACGCTCCATCAACATCTTCACGTCGGCTCTGTCCTCCGGAATCAGCTTCAGAGGGGAAGGCTTGCTCACTCGGTCCATGGTGAACGGAGGGAGTCCACTCGACTGCCCTGGCGTCGACTGGACCTGGCAGTAGAACCAAGTCGACTGCCAGCCTCTAACGGACTCGGGAAAGGTCATGGGCGGGAAGGTGCTCTTATTCCTCACCTGAATCCCCAGGCCCCCGCACATTTGGACGACTCGGGTTCTCTCATCACCGGGGCTCGCCTTCTTCACGGTCTGAGATCGACACGTGAATATATGTTTGAACAAACCCCAGTGCGGTCGACAGCCCAAGAAACCCTCACACATGGACATGAACGCAGCAAGATAGGCAATGGAGTTTGGAGTAAAGTGGTGGAGCTGCGCTCCGAAGAAATTCAAAAAGCCACGGAAGAAAATACTTGGCGGCAAGGAAAACCCACGATCAACATGAGTGGCCAAAAGCACACACTCACCCTCTTCTGGCTGTGGCTGCCACTCATTCCCCGGCAACCTCGCAGCTCCGTGAGGGATCAAGCCCTCGTTGGCCATGTCGAGGAGGTCCTTCTCTGTGATGGTCGACTGGATCCAGTCTCCTTGGATCCAGCCCTTCGGCAGGCGGGATCTGGACGAGGACCCTCCGCGGCTGGTGGATCTCCCCTTTGCCTTCTCCGACGCCGACGCCTTCTTGGCGCACTCCAGCGCCGCCGTCTTCTCCTTGGCCATGGTCGCCGGAGAGATGCGCGAAGGGAGGTGATGCGGGGGCGAGAGCGAGCACGCTGAGCAGGGAGGAAGGAAGCAGAGAGAGGGGGAGAATGCTAAGGCGCAGCACAGAAATCCTCGCCGGGCTCATTTATAAGGTCCCTTCCGAGTGGATGACAGGTGGGCCCGGTCGATCTAATCATATCTGGAACAGTTATGCAGACGGGATACGTGGCGAAAAAGGCGGCGCGGAGATCGAGGCGTCCATGCCCCGTCCCATCCGAACGCCGCGGTCCGCCCCGCTTCGCGCGCGCCCCAAAATTTCGCATCCCGCGGAATCCGCGAGCAACAAATCAGTCTGTCAGGCGCGGTGTTTCCGGCGATCCGTCGCTCGGAGATCGTCGAAGCCTGAAAGATCACTCGACGCAAAAACAGAATGGATCAAGTCGACTGAAGGCAAGTTGTTTCCTGTCGACAAAGGGATTCTTTGGTCCAGAACAGCGCACAACCGGAGCACAAAGATTAATCAGAAACGACATCAACTCCTTCTTCACTCGAAGCCTCAATCCATTCGGGGGCTAATGATGGGGTTATGTACCTAGGGTAGGGTCATGGACCTGATCCAAGTAACTTACCCCAGGACATCCTTAGAAGAGGTCGCCTTCCAGTCGACCAACGAGGATTCACTCGACTGGCCTGAAGGACTCGACCACGAAGACTCACTCGACCACCAGGAGGTCAAGAGGCACTCTGCACTGCAACGGCCTGTAATCAAGTAGACTTTATGATAGTAAAGGCCTTTATGTGGGGCGTTACCAGTAACGCCCCAGACTTAACTCACCTTAAACCCTCTCCTACGTGGGCTGGCTGGGGTCCTGGCGCACTCTATATAAGCCACCCCCCTCCACAGGCAGAAGGGTTCGGCATCTGGTAATTCATACATTCATAATCCACTCGACCGCCTCCGGGCTCCGAGACGTAGGGTTGTTACTTCTTCCGAGAAGGGCCCGAACTCGTACATCCTTTGTGCTTACAACCTCTCCATAGCTAGGACCTTGCCTCTTCATACCTACCCCCCACTCTACTGTCAGACTTAGAACCACGACACGTGGGACTCAAGCGTGATCTCCTACTGGATTGATACCTTGGTTCTCAAAAACTGAGGGAAATACTTACGCTACTTTACTGCATCACCCTTTCCTCTTCAAGGGAAAACCAACGCAGTGCTCAAGAGGTAGCAGGGTGATTCTTCTTTTGATCTTGAAAATTTATTTAAGCCCCATGATGAATATGGGATTGATAATAGTGTTTGCAATAATATGGAAAGTGGGTTTGGAAAAGTGTCAACTTTAGATCCCACATATTTGGAGAATGTTCAATCTTATGAAATTTTTGATAAAAGTGGGTTTGGAGAGGTCATGACTTTAGTAAATGTTAATCCCACTAGTTTGGAAGAGTGTCAACTTTGCATGCATGTGGATCATGTTAAAAATATTTTATGTGATAGCTATTTTGTTGAATTTGCTTATGATCCCACATGTAATTATTATGAGAGAGGAAAATATGATTGTAGAAATTTTCATGTTACTAAATTACCTCTCGTTATGTTGAGATTTCTATTGTTTCTTTCCGCTTTCTTGCATATGCTAGTTCTTGCTTGCTATGATAATTTGTTTGCCTATAATATGCCTATGCATAGGAAGTATGTTAGACTTAGATGTGTTTGTCACATGTTTCATGATGCTCTCTTTGTGATTCAATTCTTGTCTTTCATGTGAGCATCATTGAAATTATTTATGCCTAGCTAGGGGCGTTAAATGATAGCGCTTGTTGGGAGGCAACCCAATTTTATTTTTGTTCTTTACTTTTTTTCCTCTTTGCTAATAAATAATTTTTCTAGCCTATGTCATTATTGAGTTTTTTATGTTTTAATTAGTGTTTCTGCCAAGTAAAGCCTTTAGTATCTTCTTGTATGATTGTTGTTTGATCTTACTGGAAAAAAAGAAAGTATGCGCTCACGAGAATAATTTTTATTTTTTACCAGAGAACGATATATTTATTGTCTAAGGGCTTTTTGCTTGTATACTAGGCGCTGTCACGTTAGAAAACTAACACCCACTTGATATGCATGCAAGAACTTCCCACGCATTTAAGCAGTGAAGCCCATATGCTTACATTTGTGTCCCAGCAAACCCGCTGCATGGCTGACACAGGACCACATTAGGCCTCCTCTCTACATGGAGCAAACTTTAGTCCCACCGCGGTGAGCCAAGGGTGGGAGGACCAACATATAAGGTGGGCTTTCATTTGTTTACAAAATGCTAGAAAGACATGAAGAGTAGAGAGTTGTGCTATGGGCACACACACACTTAGAGCTATATATAGCGCGTGCGCTCGCAAGTATATGCGTGACATAGACTTGGGACTTTGGGCGCTTGGCGCGACGCCACACAGCGCGCCTCCCTTATCTTTTTTCATACCGAAACTTTGAACTGAACTTATTGATGTAATATTTCAGTAGATTACATGACACGACGGGAGGTGGACGCGGACGCGGCGACGATGACATGAACCACGATTGCCGGTCCGGGAGGGCACAAAATTGCACGGACTGCCAGACTGATGTTGCTTTGAATTCGGACATGTAAATACTAAGCATGCTTGCCTCTTTTCACTTGTGATCGAGCATGCGATCCGGCGCAGGTGTGATCCGGCGTGCTGTGTGGATTGGAGTAAATTTGAATTTTAAATTATCCTTTACCGGCGGACATATATAAGATAGGATTTGATGGTCGCCGCCCGTATCTGTTACAGTTGGCGTCGAAGATGCCCTTACATTGTATAAGGTTGCGCCTGACAATGACGTCGATTATGCTAAGCTAACTTTTCTAATCAGTTTTATCTTCTTGTGTATTGTAGAATCGATGTACCAGGTTTAATTTGTGAACCACACGTTGCAATCATCCCGACCTTAAAAGTACTTGTTGGGACGTTTTTTCTGGCCGCAAAATCACAATCCCTTTTAGCGCGGGAGCCGTATGCAGTGAGGCGTTGGACGAGCGTCATGAACCCGCTACGATTGTCGTGTCTGACCTCGGGTGAGGTACAGTTATCTTGTCAATAACTTGTGTATTCTCAGAATTTACCTCGAAAATATATATTTATTGTCTAAGGGCTTTTTACTTGTATACCAGGCTCTCTCACGTTAGAAAACCAACACCAACTTCGTATGCATGCAGGAACTTCCCACACATTTAAGCCAGTGAAGCACATATGCTTTCATTTGTGTCCTAGCCCACCCGTTGCATGGCTGACATAGGACCACATTAGACCTCTTCTCTACATGGAGCAAACTTTAGTCCCACCTCGGTGAGCCAAGGGTGGGAGGGACAACATATAAGGAGGGCTTTCATTTGTTTACAAAATGCTAGAAACACATGAAGAGTAGAGAGTTTTGCTATGTGCACACGCACTTAGAGCTATATATAGTGCATGCGGTCGCGAGTATATGCGCGACTTAGACTTAGGACTTTGGACGCTTGTCGCGGCGCGGCATCTTTTTTCATCCTGAAACTTTCAATTGAACTTATTGATGGCAAGCTTTCAGTAGATTACATGACACAACGGGAGGTGGACGCGGACAAGGCGGCGATGACACGGACCACGATTGCCGGTCCGGGAGGGCACAAAATTGTATGGACTGCCAGACTGATGTTGCTTTGAATTCGGACATGTAAATACTAAGCATGCTTGCCTCTTTTCACTTGTGATCGAGCATGCGATCCGGCGCAGGTGTGATCCGGCATCCTGTGTGGATTGGACTAAATTTGAATTTTAAATTATCCTTTACCGGCGGACATATAAAAGATAGGATTTGATGGCCGCCTCCCGTATCTGTTATACTTGGCGTCGAAGATGCCCTTACATTGTATAAGCTTGCGCCTGACAATGATGTCGATTATGCTAAGCTAACTTTTCTAATCAGTTTTATCTTCCTGTATAGTAGAATCGATGTACCAGGTTTAATTTGTGAACCACAATCTGCAATCATTCCGACCTTAAAAGTATTTGTTGGGACGTTTTCTCCGGCCGCAAAATCACAATCCCTTTCAGCGCGGGAGCCGTATGCAGTGAGGCGTTGGACGAGCGTCATGAACCCGCTACGATTGTCGTGTATGACCTCCGGTGAGGTACAGGGATGTTGTCAATAACCTGTGTATTCTCAAAATTTACCTCGAAAATATATATTTATTGTCTAAGGGCTTTTTGCTCTTATACGAGGCTCTCTCACGTTAGAAAACCAACACCCACTTCATATGCATGCAAGAACTTCCCACACATTTAAGCCAGTGAAGCCCATATGCTCTCATTTGTGTCCCAGCCCACCCGTTGCATGGCTGACACAGGACCACATTAGACCTCCTCTCTACATGGAGCAAACTTTAGTCCCACCTCGGTGAGCCAAGGGTGGGAGGACCAACATATAAGGAGGGCTTTCATTTGTTTACAAAATGCTAGAAACACATGAAGCGTAGAGAGTTCTGCTATGGGCACCCACACTTAGAGCTATATATAGCGCGTGCGCTCGCGAGTATATGCACGACTTAGACTTAGGACTTTGGACGCTTGGCGCGCCTCCCTTATCTTTTCTCATCCCGAAACTTTCAACTGAACTTATGGATGGCAAGCTTTCAATAGATTACATGACACGACGGGAGGTGGACACGGACGCGGCGGCGATGACACGGACCACGATTGCCGGTCCGGGAAGGCATAAAATTGCATGGACTGCCAGATTGATGTTGCTTTGAATTTGGACATGTAAATACTAAGCATGCTTGCCTCTTTTCACTTGTGATCGAGCATGCGATCCAACGCAGGTGTGATCCGGCATGCTGTGTGGATTGGACTAAATTTGAATTATAAATTATCCTTTACCGGCGGACATATATAAGATAGGATTTTGATGGACGCCTCCTCTATCTGTTACAGTTGGCGTCGAAGATGCCATTACATTGTATAAGGTTGCGCTTGACAATGACGTCGATTATGCTAAGCTAACTTTTCTAATCACTTTTATCTTCCTGTATTGTAGAATCGATGTACCAGGTTAATTTGTGAATCACACACTGTAATCATTCCGACCTTAAAAGTATTTGTTGGGACATTTTCTCCGGACGCATAATCACAATTCCTTTCAGCGCGGGAGCCGTATGCCGTGAGACGTTGGACGAGCGTCATGAACCCGCTACGATTGTCGTGTATGACCTCGGGTGAGGTACAGGGATCTTGTCAATAACTTGTGTATTCTCAAAATTTACCTCAAAAATATGTATTTATTGTCTAAGGGCTTTATGCTTGTACACCAAGCTCTCTCACGTTAGAAACCAACACCCACTTCATATGCATGCAGGAACTTCCCACACATTTAAGCCAGTGAAGCCCATATGCTTTCATTTGTGTCCTAGTCCACCCGCTGCATGGCTGACACAGGACCACATTAGACCTCCTCTCTACATTGAAAAAACTTTAGTCCCACCTCGACGAGCCAAGGATGGGAGGACCAACATATGAGGAGGGCTTTCATTTTTTTACAAAATGCTAGAAACACATGAAAAGTAGAGAGTTGTGCTATGGGCACACACACTTAGAGCTATATATAGCGTGTGCGCTCGCGAGTATATGCGCGACTTAGACTTAGGACTTTGGACGCTTGGTGCGGCGCCACGCCGCGCGCCTCCCTTATCTTTTTTTCATCCCTAAACTTTCAACTGAACTTATTGATGGCAAGCTTTCAGTAGATTACATGACACGACGGGAGGTGGACGCGGACGCGGCGGCGATGACACGGACCACGATTGCCGGTCCGGGAAGGCACAAAATTGCACGGACTGCTAGACTGATGTTGCTTTGAATTCGGACATGTAAATACTAAGCATGCTTGCCTCTTTTCACTTGTGATCGAGCATGCGATCCGGCGCAGGTGTGATCCGGCATGCTGTGTGGATTGGACTAAATTTGAATTATAAATTATTCTTTATCGGCGGACATATATAAGATAGGATTTGATGGCCGCCTCCTGTATCTGTTACAGTTGGCATCGAAGATGGCCTTACATTGTATAAGGTTGCGCCTAACAATGACGTCGATTATGCTAAGCTAACTTTTCTAATCAGTTTTATCTTCCTGTATTGTAGAATCGATGTATCAGGTTTAATTTGTGAACCCACGTTGCAATCATCCCGACCTTAAAAGTATTTGTTGGGACATTTTCTCCGGCCGCATAATCACAATCCCTTTCAGGCGGGAGCCGTATGCAGTGAGGCGTTGGACGAGCGTCATGAACCCGCTACGATTGTCGTGTATGACCTCGAGTGAGGTACATGGATCTTGTCAATAACTAGTGTATTCTCAAAATTTACGTCGAAAATATATATTTATTGTCTAAGGGCGTTTTGCTTGTATATCAGGCTCTCTCACGTTAGAAAACCAAGACCCACTTTATATGCATGCAGGAACTTCCCACACATTTAAGCCAGTGAAGCCCATATGCTTTCATTTGTGTCCTAGTCCACCCGCTGCATGGTTGACACAGCACCACATTAGACCTCCTCTCTACATGGAGCAAACTTTAGTCCCACCTCGATGAGACAAGGGTGGGAGGACCAACATATAAGGAGGGCTTTCATTTGTTTACAAAATGCTAGAAACACATGAAAAGTAGAGAGTTGTGCTATGGGCACACACACTTAGAGCTATATATAGCACGTGCGCTCGCGAGTATATGCGTGACTTAGACTTTGGACTTTGGAAGCTTGGCGCGGCGCCGCGCCGCGCGCCTCCCTTATCTTTTTTCATCCCGAAACTTTCAACTGAACTTATTGATGGCAAGCTTTCAGTAGATTACATGACACGACGAGAGGTGGGCGCGGACGCGGCGGCGATGACACGGACCACGATTGCCGGGAGGGCACAAAATTGCACGGACTGCCAGACTGATGTTGCTTTGAATTCGGACATGTAAATACTAAGCATGCTTGCCTCTTTTCACTTGTTATCGAGCATGCGATCCGGCGCAGGTGTGATCCGGCGTGCTGTCTAGATTGGACTAAATTTGAATTTTAAATTATCCTTTACTGGCGAACATATATAAGATAGGATTTGATGGCCGTCTCCCGTATCTGTTGCAGTTGGCGTCGAAGATGCCCTTACATTGTATAAGGTTGCACCTGACAATGACGCCGATTATGCTAAGCTAACTTTTCTAATCAATTTTATCTTCTTGTACTGTAGAATCGATGTACCAGGTTTAATTTGTGAACCACACGGTGCAATCATCACAACCTTAAAAGTATTTGTTGGGACATTTTCTCCGGCCGCAAAATCACAATCCCTTTCAGCGCGGGAGCCGTATGCAGTGAGGCGTTGGACGAGCGTCATGAACCCGCTACGATTGTCGTGTATGACCTCGGGTGAGGTACAGTTATCTTGTCAATAACCTGTGTATTCTCAAAATTTACCTCGAAAATATATATTTATTGTCTAAGGGCTTTTTGCTTGTATACCAGGCTCTCTCGCGTTAGAAAACCAACACCCACTTCATATGCATGTAGGAACTTCCCACACATTTAAGCCAGTGAAGCACATATGCTTTCATTTGTGTCCCAGCCCACCCGTTGCATGGCCGACACAGGACCACATTAGACCTCCTCTCTACATGGAGCAAACTTTAGTCCCACCTCGGTGAGCCAACCGTGGGAGGACCAACATATAAGGAGGGTTTTCATTTGTTTACAAAATGCTAGAAACACATGAAGAGTAGAGAGTTGTGTTATAGGCACACACACTTAGAGCTATATATAGCGTGTGCGCTCGCGAGTATATGCGCGACTTAGACTTAGGACTTTGGACGCTTGGCGCGGAGCCGCGCCACGAAACTCCCTTATCTTTTTGCATCCCGAAACTTTCAACTGAACTTATTGATGGCAAGCTTTCAGTAGATTACATGACACGACGGGAAGTGGACGCGGACGCGGCGGCGATGACACGGACCACGATTCCCGGCCCGGGAGGGCACAAAATTGGATGTACTGCCAGACTGATGTTGCTTTGAATTCGGACATGTAAATACTAAGCATTCTTGCCTCTTTTCACTTGTGATCGAGCATGCGATCCGGCGCAGGTGTGATCCGGCGTGCTGTGTGGATTGGACTAAATTTGAATTTTAAATTATCCTTTACCGGCGGACATATATAAGATAGGATTTGATGGCCGCTTCCCGTATCTGTTACAATTGGCGTCGAAGATGCCGTTACATTGTATAAGGTTGCGCATGAGAATGATGTCGATTATGCTAAGCTAACTTTTCTAATCAGTTTTATCTTCCTGTATAGTAGAATTGATGTACCAGGTTTAATTTGTGAACCACAGTCTGCAATTATTCCGACCTTAAAAGTATTTGTTGGGACGTTTTCTCCGGCCGCAAAATCACAATCCCTTTCAGCGCGGGAGCCGTATGTAGTGAGGCGTTGGACGAGCGTCATGAACCCGCTACGATTGTCGTGTATGACCTCAAGTGAGGTACAGGGATCTTGTCAATAACCTGTGTATTCTCAAAATTTACGTCGAAAATATATATTTATTGTCTAAGGGCTTTTTTCTAGTATACCAGGCTCTCTCACATTAGAAAACTAAGACCCACTTCATATGCATGCAGGAACTTTCCACACAGTTAAGCCAGTGAAACCCATATGCTTTCATTTGTGTCCTAGTCCACCCGCTGCATGGCTGACACAGCACCACATTAGACCTCCTCTCTACATGGAGCAAACTTTAGTCCCACCTTGACGAGCCAAGGATGGGAGGACCAACATATGAGGAGGGCTTTCATTTGTTTACAAAATGCTAGAAACACATGTAAAGTAGAGAATTGTAGTATGGGCACACACACTTAGAGCTATATATAGCACGTGCGCTCGCGAGTATAAGCATGATTGCCTCTTTTCATTTGTGATCGAGCATGCGATCCCGCGCAGGTGTGATCCAGCGTGCTGTGTGGATTGGACTAAATTTGAATTTTAAATTATCCTTTACCGGCGAACATATATAAGATAGGATTTGATGGCCGCCTCCCGTATATGTTATAGTTGGCGTCAAAGATGCCCTTACATTGTATAAGGTTGCGCTTGACAATGACGTCGATTATGCTAAGCTAACTTTTCTAATCAGTTTTATCTTCTTGTATTGTAGAATCTATGTACCAGGTTTAATTTGTGAACCACACAGTGCAATCATCCCGGCCTTAAAAGTATTTGTTGGGACGTTTTCTCTAGCCGTAAAATCACAATCCCTTTCAGCGCGGGAGCCGTATGCAGTGAGGCATTGGACGAGCGTCATGAACCCGCTACGATTGTCGTGTATGACCTCGGGTGAGGTACAGGGATGTTGTCAATAACCTGTGTATTCTCAAAATTAACCTCGAAAATATATATTTATTGTCTAAGGGCTTTTTGCTTGTATACCAGGCTCTCTCACGTTAGAAAAGCAACACCCACTTCATATGCATGCAGGAACTTCCCACACATTTAAGCCAGTGAAGCCCATATGCTCACATTTGTGTCCCAGCCCACCCGTTGCATGGCTGACACAGGACCACATTAGACCTCCTCCCTACATGGAGCAAACTTTAGTCCCACCTCGGTGAGCCTAGGGTGGGAGGACCAACATATAAGGAGGGCTTTCATTTGTTTACAAAATGCTAGAAACACATGAAGTGTAGAGAGTTGTGCTATGGGCACACACACTTAGAGCTATATATAGCGCGTGCGCTCGCGAGTATATGCACGACTTAGACTTAGGACTTTGGACGCTTGGCGCGGCACCGCGCCGCGCGCCTCCCTTATCTTTTCTCATCCCGAAACTTTCAACTGAACTTATTGATGGCAAGCTCTCAGTAGATTACATGACACGACGGGAGGTGGACGCGGACACGGCGGCGATGACACGGACCACGATTGCCGGTCCGGGAAGGCACAAAATTGCACGGACTGCCAGAGTGGTGTTGCTTTGAATTCGGACATGTAAATACTAAGAATGCTCGCCTCTTTTCACTTGTGATCGAGCATGCAATCTAGCGCAGGTGTGATCCGTCATGCTGTGTGGATTGGACTAAATTTGAATTATAAATTATCCTTTACCGGCGGACATATATAAGATAGGATTTTGATGGGAGGCTCATGTATCTGTTACAGTTGGCATGGAAGATGCCCTTACATTGTATAAGGTTGCGCCTGACAATGACGTCGATTATGCTAAGCTAACTTTTCTAATCAGTTTTATCTTCCTGTATTGTAGAATCGATGTACCAGGTTAATTTGTGAACCACACGCTGCAATCATCCCGACCTTAAATGTATTTGTTGGGACGTTTTCTCCGGCCACATAATCACAATCCCTTTCAGCGCGGGAGCCGTATGCCGTGAGGCGTTGGACGAGCGTCATGAACCTGCTACGATTGTCGTGTATGACCTCGGGTGAGGTACAGGGATCTTGTCAATAACCTGTGTATTCTCAAAATTTACCTAAAAAATATGTATTTATTGTCTAAGGGCTTTTTGTTTGTATACCAGGCTCTCTCACGTTAGAAAACCAACACCCACTTCATATGCATGCAGGAACTTCCCACACATTTAAGCTAGTGAAGCCCATATGCTTTCATTTGTGTCCTAGTCCACCCGCTGCATGGCTGATACAGGACCACATTAGACCTCCTCTATACATGGAGAAAACTTTAGTCCCACCTTGACGAGCCAAGGATGGAAGGACCAACATATGAGGAGGGCTTTCATTTTTTTACAAAATGCTAGAAACACATGAAAAGTAGAGAGTTGTGCTATGGGCACACACACTTAGAGCTATATATAGCGCATGCGCTCGCGAGTATATGCGCGACTTAGACTTAGGACTTTGGATGCTTGCCGCAGAGCCACGCCGCGCGCCTCCCATATCTTTTTTTCATCCCGAAACTTTCAACTGAACTTATTGATGGCAAGGTTTCAGTAGATTACATGACACGGCGGGGGGTGGACGCGGACAAGGCGGCGATGACACGGACCACGATTGCCAGTCCGGGAGGGCACAAAATTGTATGGACTACCAGACTGATGTTGTTTTGAATTCAAACATGTAAATACTAAGCATGCTTGCCTCTTTTCACTTGTGATCGAGCATGCAATCCGGCGCAGGTGTGATTGTAACACCCCAAAAATTTAACCAGGTTTTAGTTATTAAAATTTTGACAAGAGTTTAAATTTTTTGCATGCAAGTATATCTCTGTTGATTTCAAAACTTTTCTTTTAATATTAAGAAATTTTTCCCAAGTGGATCCTTCCAAAATATATTGGACTTATTTTCCCTCTCATTTAAAAAAACATCTGTCAATCAGGAGATTTATTTATAAAATTATTTCACCCTGAGCTTTATTCATTAAATGACTTGTTTTAAAATTTGGAGCTCTTTTTGAACTACAACCATTTGATATATTTAACTAAAAATTTCACCAAGGTTTGGAGATATCATGTGATGTCTCTAAATCACTTTTGTGCAATAATATATTTCATTCATTGGATATTTTGAGTTCTACACCAAGTTTTCAAATCTGGTCCAGTGGGCAATTTTACACTACAACCTATTTAAATATTTGTTTAAAACTTCTACCAAAATTAGGGGAGGTCAGTAGGAGCATATTATTCCACTTTTTGCAAAAACCTATTTATGTTCTTTGAAAAAATTGAGTGAATCATCCTCTTTTTCATTCTGGTCCAGCCTTGTGATTTCTACTGCAACCCTATTTAATTTTGCTCCAAAGATCTTGTGTTTTCTTCTACTTGTAGACAGCCCTACCAAACCCCTAAATCCAGGAGCATGCACCCATTGGATTAATTTTGGTTCATGAAATAATGTCATTTATTTCCTGTCCAGAATTGTAGTTTTGCAAAACCTGCACTAACAAGTTTGTGCTTTTCACAAACTAACCTCACCACTCTCTCTTGCATCTAAGGAGACCCTGATCTGGAGGATTTGGCCACCCCAAGAAGAGCCTAGGTGCCTGTGGCATTTTGTCAAACACCTGGAGAGCATAGCCAGATTTGGCATGGATTCAAGTTTACACTATGAACTTGGTCACCTGACCTAACAACAATGCCCATTCACCCTCTATCTAACCCTAACCTAGCCCTGTTTCTTCCCAGCCTCAACCACGACCTCTAGCATGCTCTGGCATTACGTCGAGCACGTCCCGTGCACGCCCGGAGCGCGAGCAGAGCGTGCGTTTGGCACGCATTTTGCACGTGCCACGCCCTAGCCGACGCGTCGCGCCCCTGGCCTTGCCTCCACTGCAGAGCCACGCCACGCACGTCCCTCCTCACCGCAACACGCCAAGCCTCCCCTCGCCACGTCCCCGACAGGCCAGGAGCTAGCCGCCACGGCCGCCGACAGCCCCTGCTCCGTTCAGCGCCGCCCAAGCCTCTTCCGCTCGCCACCTGGCCCCTGGAACAGCGCGAGCTCATCCATGAGTGTGTCCGCTAGCGCTCGTCGCCGCCACGACGCCCTAGCTACAGAATGGCGGTTGCCGGCGACCTTATCCGCAGCCGCCGAGGAACCGCCTTGCCACGCTATAAAAAGGGACCCCGAGCCCCTCTGAGCACGCACGCAACCTCAGGCTACCCCATGGAACCCCCATAGCCCGCAATCGTCAGGGAAACGCCGCCTTCTTCGGCAACTCCTGCCGCCGCCACTGTCTCGTTCACTCCGGCGCCACCAGGGCTTTCCCCTCTCCACTCTCTTCACCAGAAGTCCTCTCTTCCTCCCATGAACAGACCCCCCTACTCAATTTGGTTCGGGAGCCATCGCCGCCACAAAACCACTTTGCCACCGAAGCCTCCTCCGCCGCGAAGCTCGCCGCCGGCAGCTCCCTCCGCCCCCACCTACCTGTCGACCACCAGGATGACCGCCCTGGAGTGGCGGATCCATCCCCGCCCTTGGGGCCCCGCGAGGAGCCGCCAGTCGCCGGCGACGATCGCCGGAGCTCCGCCTCCGCTCGGGACAGAGGAAGGAGAGGGCGAAAGACTAGTCAAACCTGACTAGTGGGCCCCGTGGACCCACTGTCAGTGACCCACTCCGCCGCCACGCGTGTTAAGTGACAGCGTAAAACCCCAAGTACGTAACCCCTACTTAGAAAGCGTATTCGTGGCTGAAACGTCTTCTTTTGTTTTATTTTTAAAAACGGAATTTGACCAAAACTTTGACTGGTTATATCTTTTTAAATACAACTCCAAATGAAATGATTCTTTTTCCTACCTCTCTCAAATTTCACCTAGTTTATTTTAAGATTTATTTGAAAAAATTTCAGAAAAACTTTTGGTGCTGTTTTTATTTTGTGTGTTAATTCTTTTATATTGCTAAAATAGGATTTTTGAAGAGAGGGGAAATGTTTCAAGTTTTGGAGTGCACCCTGCCTTTCCACACATTGAAGGCAAGCATTCTGAACCCCGGCATAATATTTTTGTGTGTTCGATGACACGTTCATAACATCACCTCACTTTGGAGAAACTTGTTATTTCATGTGATATGATCATATGCATGGGTGCATGTTATTGATTTCCATGCTGTTGGAAATGGACACACTTGTGATGATAATCACCCTCATGTGCCTTGCATGCATACCGGCAGGAACCCGGGAAAACCTCTGCCTTGGGTAGGCATGAGTTTGTCGCCGGTCTCCGTCGGGACGGTTATGTCTGGTATGGCATGGCAAGGTGATATGAGCGGTGACTCTGTTGGTTGAAATATATTCGTCATGCTAATCATGCAGGGAATACTTAAACCTCCTGAGTCGACCGTAGATCGAGTCTTGTGCCAGTAACCCCCATACTTGTTTCGTACAACCACTCGTCTCTACAGCAAGTAGAGTACGGTTCAGTAAGTTGTCAACCTCTTTCTAGCACACACCGTACAGAGAGGCCATGGTGGAAGATACCGGTTGTAGCTGGTAGGCAGGCCACCTGGTCCGGGGGCATGGGTGTTTCCGGTTGGGACCGAGAGGGGAGGCCACCCCTTAGAGCGCGCGATATAAATTTGATCCCATGCTACGCGAGGTTGTAGCCTCCCCACTTAGAGTTTGCTTAACAGGTGTCGTGGGTGATTCCAGACACGTGTGAGATAAGCTGGTGTGTGCAAGTTAGGTGTGTTTTCAACAAAAAGACCGTAGACGGAATTAGTCCCGATGGACTAAAGAAATCCGTTACTCGTGGGTAAAGAGTACACCCTCTACAGAGATTAAACCTATTCAAATAGCCGTGTCCATGGTTAAGGATTACAGTCTGGGATGGTCAAGTGTCGGTCTTAGTGTCGGTCTTCGGAGGTGAAACTGTTAACATGAACTGGAACTACTACCTGTGACTTGTGATCATTATGATTATTATTATTGTTGACTAACCCGTGATATTATTGTTATTATCGAGTATCTCTGGGATGGTTCTACCTCCGGGATATTCACTATGATTGTTTATTTTAAAGCCCTTTGTGTGGTGTCGCTCAGACGCCCGACTGTGGCATTTCTTTTAAAGCCCTTTATGTGGTATCGCTCAGACGCCCGACTGTTGCATTTCTTTTAAAGCCCTTTATGTGGTGTCGCTCAGACGCCCGACTGTGGCATTTCTTTTAAAGCCCTTTATGTGGTGTCGCTAAGACGCCCGACTGTGGCTTTGCTTGTTATTTATTTCATAAATCTTAATACTACTATGTTATTGCAATTTTATAAATAACTTGCTTGCACGCATCAGAGATTTATTTATCTTTTGTGACTGACGTCATGAGCATAAAATATTTTCAGCACATCATTGTTATATTATACCTATGTTCATAATATTTGCGAGTACATTCAAAGTACTCACTGGCTTGTCCCTGGCTATTGTCTTGGCCAGATTTTCTTGCACGAAGAGGAGCGACGCGATGATAGCCCCGGAACCTAAGTAATGGAGATAGCAGCCTCGCGAAGATAAGAGTTAACCTGGTCAGCCGTTCCCGTGGGAAATGGAGTCCCATAGACACTGATGTTTCACAACCCGCTTCCGCCATCAACCACTAGAAACCATTTATTGTACTCACAGGCCAGAATGGCCTTGTACTACATATTTTGTTTTCTGCTTGGAATTTCTGTATCAAGTTGGAGCCTCATCAGCTAACAGTAATCCTGGAGCTGATGAGCACGACGGTCTTTTCTGGAAATTTATTACCCGGAAAACCGGTCGTGGCAGACTTGGTATCAGAGCCAGGCTGACCATTGGCTAATCCTATCTTAGCCAGGTCGAAAAACTTAGGCAAACCAACCCACTAGACCTTAGCCAAACCCCAGCCAAGCTTCCCGTGCAAGATAGCCACACAGTGACCCCGACACTTTTGGCAGTCGGTGCCCAACCTATCAGCCTAGCCTGTCGGTCACACACCAGTGACCGATGGCAAAAATGTCTCATTCGCAAGCGTGCAAAAGAAGACTCCGTTCCCTTTTTTCTATAAAAAGGGCACGCTAGCCCCAACCCAGCACAGCACAACCTCAAACCCAGCCACAATGCCTGGCCCCATAGTGCACAACGAGACCACAACAACCAACCTTGGAGGTTTTGTGACCATCCTCGCAAACCTCACCCGTCGTGCCTATGCGTTAGAGGAGCCACCAGAATATGTTGTGTACCAAGGACCCTTGAGCGGTGAAGAACGTCAATTCTGGGCCACTGTACACATCTACGGTAGGGGTATAGTACCCGAGCGCCCCTACAGGTTCACCGGAATAACAACTTCCTTTGAGCCACAAACCATACAACTAGCTGCTCGAGAGGCTATAGTTCATCTCAGGCACTTGTCGCCCAGAGTTAACTGTCGCTCGTTCTACTACTACCCCAAACGTAAAGGGTATGGTAGACCACCCCAAGTTGCCAACGGAGATCATGAGACAGATCCTGCATTGTTGCACCTGGTGCGCTATGTAAGTGCACTAGAGGAACTGTGCGATCAAATCACTATTGATTTAATTGCAGCTCGTGGAGAGCTGGTCCGTCGAGCCCCGGCGAGAGAAGAAAACGAGCCCAACACCGACAACCCAGTCGTGATGTTTGGACAACCGATCGAGACCCCGAGATCAGCTCCAGCCATCAGCCGAGATGCTTTGATGACCCCAGAAGTGCTTCGTCGCCTTTTGGGAGCACACTCCAACGGGGTTGTGGCCAACAATCCCCGCGATGGTCATCATCACTACCCCGACCCTGCAGTTCCTCCGCCATCTCCAACTAATCCCGGCAGTGAGACACGTGGAGAAGCCTCGACATCCACCAGGCACGCCCGTTTAGACATAAACGAGGTAGACTAAGCCGTATGAGTAGCACCGAGTGTCGGTGTATCCTCGCGTTGTAATCATGCGACCATGTATATTAACGCAGCCTGTCGTTGTGCCTCTGCTTTAATGGTAGCCTTGCGTATTTTCTTTGTCAGCGCATAGTTGCACATTTTCCGGGCACAACTACCAAAACCAACCCGACGACAACCACAGTAACACGTCTCTTTATGAGATATGTGTATCTCTGACACTGACCTGACCTTTGGAGCTAAGCTGGCAAATTTATTACCTTTCACCACGGTAAAACGAATCCGGCTCCATTGCTATATAAAGGCCACCTTGTGACCTTACCCAGCAACCCTCACCTTGTGCACCACACTCACAACTTTTTCCTGTCATGCCGAGCCCCAGCATTCACCTGAGAACCCCAGATGCAACCCTAGGTAGCTTTGTCAAAATATTGTGGGACTTTACCCGCAGTACCATGGGTTCTACCCAGCCACCCCAGTACGAGCTGTTCAAATCTAGAATCACCCCATCCACCTCGAAATATTGGGCAGCAGTACACATTCCTCCTGTAGACCCCAACCAAGATCCAACAGAAGTTTCCTTCGTGGGGAAATCTATGCCAACCCCACACCTGGCCATAGAAGCTGTTGCGAAAGAAGCGATTGCTCGTCTTCGATCCGCAGTACCCTATGCCCGCGAACGAGGATATTATTACTTTCCGAGCCGTGCAGCACCCGGAGAAGTAACGTCTTTTCCCGGTGGGCGTATTGAGAGAGACCCAGTTCTGGCCAACCTTATCCAGTACATCATTGCTCAAGAGCATTTGAACCAATGAGTGATGGATTATCTCCAGAATCTCACTGATCTGAATCCTCAGATTGCCATCGGCAGACCACTGAGGCCCGACCTGGAGAGACGCATACATCGACTGGTCAATCCACTTCCTCCGATAGAAGAGGAGTGTATCCCTTTACTAGAGACATTTTATCAGGACCCCACCCAGTTACCGTTTTCATTTTAGACGTCACTACTGTATTTGTTTTTGCAGCATTTATATTTGCGTGTATCTTATGCATGGTACCCCAAATTTGTGCGACGAGTCGAGTATTTAGTTTCTACTGGTATGAGTAATTTTTCTTCGTGATTAACTTGTGTAACCGCGAAAGATCCTAGTATGAGTTTTCTTTTTACTGAATTGCTGCATCATTTATCCCCTCACTACGTGGATTATTATTATTTTTATTCACGCAGCACCACGACAGCAGTCTCACAACCGCTCGAACGCATATGGAACTTTTGTTTTTCAGAATGGCTCTTAGCAAATCTCGAGGACGAGATTTTTCTTAAGGGGGGTAGTATTGTAACACCCCAAAAATTTAACCAGGTTTTAGTTATTAAAATTTTGCCAAGAGTTTAAATTTTTTGCATGCAAGTATATCTCTGTTGATTTCAAAACTTTTCTTTTAATATTAAGAAATTTTTCCCAAGTGGATCCTTCCAAAATATATTGGACTTATTTTCCCTCTCATTTAAAAAAACATCTCTCAATCAGGAGATTTATTTATAAAATTATTTCACCCTGAGCTTTATTCATTAAATGACTTGTTTTAAAATTTGGAGCTCTTTTTGAACTACAACCATTTGATATATTTAACTAAAAATTTCACCAAGGTTTGGAGATATCATGTGATGTCTCTAAATCACTTTTGTGCAATAATATATTTCATTCATTGGATATTTTGAGTTCTACACCAAGTTTTCAAATCTGGTCCAGTGGGCAATTTTACACTACAACCTATTTAAATATTTATTTAAAACTTCTACCAAAATTAGGGAAGGTCAGTAGGAGCATATTATTCCACTTTGTGCAAAAACCTATTTATGTTCTTTGAAAAAATTGAGTGAATCATCCTCTTTTTCATTCTGGTCCAGCCTTGTGATTTCTACTGCAACCCTATTTAATTTTGCTCCAAAGATCTTGTGTTATCTCCTACTTGTAGACAGCCCTACCAAACCCCTAAATCCAGGAGCATGCACCCATTGGATTAATTTTGGTTCATGAAATAATGTTATTTATTTCCTGTCCAGAATTGTAGTTTTGCAAAACCTGCACTTACAAGTTTGTGCTTTTCACAAACTAACCTCACCACTCTCTCTTGCATCTAAGGAGACCCTGATCTGGAGGATTTGGCCACCCCAAGAAGAGCCTAGGTGCCTGTGGCATTTTGTCAAACACCTGGAGAGCATAGCCAGATTTGGCATGGATTCAAGTTTACACTATGAACTTGGTCACCTGACCTAACAACAATGCCCATTCACCCTCTATCTAACCCTAACCTAGCCATGTTTCTTCCCAGCCTCAGCCGCGACCTCTAGCATGCTCTGGCAATACGTCGAGCACGTCCCGTGCATGCCCGGAGCGCGAGCAGAGCGTGCGTTTGGCACGCATTTTGCACGTGACGCGCCCTAGCCGACGCGTCGCGCCCCTGGCCTTGCCTCCACTGCAGAGCCACGCCACGCACGTCCCTCCTCACCGCAACACGCCAAGCCGCCCCTCGCCACGTCCCCGACAGGCCAGGAGCTAGCCGCCACGGCCGCCGACAGCCCCTGCTCTGTTCAGCGCCGCCCAAGCCTCTTCCGCTCGCCACCTGGCCCCTGGAACAGCGCGAGCTCATCCACGAGTGTGTCCGCTAGCGCTCGTCGCCGCCACGACGCCCTAGCTACAGAATGGCGGTCGCCGGCGACCTTATCCGCAGCCGCCGCGGAACCGCCTTGCCACGCTATAAAAAGGGACCCCGAGCCCCTCTGAGCACGCACGCAACCTCAGGCTACCCCATGGAACCCCCATAGCCCACAATCGTCAGGGAAACGCCGCCTTCTTCGGCAACTCCTGCCGCCGCCACTGTCTCGTTCACTTCGGCGCCACCAGGGCTTCCCCCTCTCCACTCTCTTCACCAGAAGTCCTCTCTTCCTCCCGTGAACAGATCCCCCTACTCAATTTGGTTCGGGAGCCATCGCCGCCACAAAACCACTTCGCCACCGAAGCCTCCTCCGCCGCGAAGCTCGCCGCCGGCAGCTCCCTCCGCCCCCACCTACCTGTCGACCACCGGGATGACCGCCCTGGAGTGGCGGATCCATCCCCGCCCTTGGGGCCCCGCGAGGAGCCGCCAGTCGCCGGCGACGATCGCCGGAGCTCCGCCTCCGCTCGGGACAGAGGAAGGAGAGGGCGAAAGACTAGTCAAACCTGACTAGTGGGCCCCGTGGACCCACTGTCAGTGACCCACTCCGCCGCCACGCGTGTTAAGTGACAGCGTAAAACCCCAAGTACGTAACCCCTACTTAGAAAGCGTATTCGTGGCTGAAACGTCTTCTTTTGTTTTATTTTTAAAAACGGAATTTGACCAAAACTTTGACTGGTTATATCTTTTTAAATACAACTCCAAATGAAATGATTCTTTTTCCTACCTCTCTCAAATTTCACCGAGTTTATTTTAAGATTTATTTGAAAAAATTTCAGAACAACTTTTGGTGCTGTTTTTATTTTGTGTGTTAATTCTTTTATATTGCTAAAATAGGATTTTTGAAGAGAGGGGAAATGTTTCAAGTTTTGGAGTGCACCCTGCCTTTCCACACATTGAAGGCAAGCATTCTGAACCCCGGCATAATATTTTTGTGTGTTCGATGACACGTTCATAACATCACCTCACTTTGGAGAAACTTGTTATTTCATGTGATATGATCATATGCATGGGTGCATGTTATTGATTTCCATGCTGTTGGAAATGGACACACTTGTGATGATAATCACCCTCATGTGCCTTGCATGCATACCGGCAGGAACCCGGGAAAACCTCTGCCTTGGGTAGGCATGAGTTTGTCGCCGGTCTCCGTCGGGACGGTTATGTCTGGTATGGCATGGCAAGGTGATATGAGCGGTGACTCTGTTGGTTGAAATATATTCGTCATGCTAATCATGCAGGGAATACTTAAACCTCCTGAGTCGACCGTAGATCGAGTCTTGTGCCAGTAACCCCCATACTTGTTTCGTACTACCACTCGTCTCTACAGCAAGTAGAGTACGGTTCAGTAAGTTGTCAACCCCTTTCTAGCACACACCGTACAGAGAGGCCATGGTGGAAGATACCGGTTGTAGCTGGTAGGCAGGCCACCTGGTCCGGGGGCATGGGTGTTTCCGGTTGGGACCGAGAGGGGAGGCCACCCCTTAGAGCGCGCGATATAAATTTGATCCCATGCTACGCGAGGTTGTAGCCTCCCCACTTAGAGTTTGCTTAACAGGTGTCGTGGGTGATTCCAGACACGTGTGAGATAAGCTGGTGTGTGCAAGTTAGGTGTGTTTTCAACAAAAAGACCGTAGACGGAATTAGTCCCGATGGACTAAAGAAATCCGTTACTCGTGGGTAAAGAGTACACCCTCTGCAGAGATTAAACCTATTCGAATAGCCGTGTCCATGGTTAAGGATTACAGTCTGGGATGGGTCAAGTGTCGGTCTTAGTGTCGGTCTTCGGAGGTGAAACTGTTAACCAGAACTGGAACTACTACCTGTGACTTGTGATCATTATGATTATTATTATTGTTGACTAACCCGTGATATTATTGTTATTATCGAGTATCTCTGGGATGGTTCTACCTCCGGGATATTCACTATGATTGTTTATTTTAAAGCCCTTTGTGTGGTGTCGCTCAGACGCCCGACTGTGGCATTTCTTTTAAAGCCCTTTATGTGGTGTCGCTCAGACGCCCGACTGTGGCATTTCTTTTAAAGCCCTTTATGTGCTGTCGCTCAGACGCCCGACTGTGGCATTTCTTTTAAAGCCCTTTATGTGGTGTCGCTAAGACGCCCGACTGTGGCTTTGCTTGTTATTTATTTCATAAATCTTAATACTACTATGTTATTGTAATTTTATAAATAACTTGCTTGCACGCATCAGAGATTTATTTATCTTTTGTGACTGACGTCATGAGCATAAAATATTTTCAGCACATCATTGTTATATTATACCTATGTTCATAATATTTGCGAGTACATTCAAAGTACTCACTGGCTTGTCCCTGGCTATTGTCTTGGCCAGATTTTCTTGCACGAAGAGGAGCGACGCGATGACAGCCCCGGAACCTAAGTAATGGAGATAGCAGCCTCGCGAAGATAGGAGTTAACCTGGTCAGCTGTTCCCATGGGAAATGGAGTCCCATAGACACTGATGTTTCACAACCCGCTTCCGCCATCAACCACTAGAAACCATTTGTTGTACTCACAGGCCAGAATGGCGTTGTACTACATATTTTGTTTTCTGCTTGGAATTTCTGTATCAAGTTGGAGCCTCATCAGCTAACAGTAATCCTGGGGCTGATGAGCACGACGGTCTTTTCTGGAAATTTATTACCTGGAAAACCGGTCGTGACAGTGATCCGGCGAGCTGTGTGGATTGGACTAAATTTGAATTTTAAATTATCCTTACCGGCAGACGTATATAAGATAAGATTTGATGGCTCCCTCCTGTATCTGTTATAGTTGGCGTCGAAGATGCCCTTACATTGTATAAGGTTGCGCCTGACAATGACGTTGATTATGCTAAGCTAACTTTTCTAATCTCTTTTATCTTCCGGTATTGCAGAATCGATGTACCAGGTTTAATTTGTGAACCACACACTGCAATCATCCCGACCTTAAAAGTATTTGTTGGGACGTTTTCTCCGGCCGCATAATCACAATCCCTTTCAGCACGGGAGCCGTATGCAGTGAGGCGTTGGACGAGCGTCATGAACCGGCTACGATTGTCGTGTATGTCCTGGAGTGAGGTACAGGGATCTGGTCAAAAATCTATGTATTCTCAAAATTTACGTCGAAAATATATATTTATTGTCTAAGGGCTTTTTGCTTGTATATCACGCTCTCTCAAGTTAGAAAACCAAGACCCACTTCATATGCATGCAGGAACTTCCCACACATTTAAGCCAGTGAAGCCCATATGCTTTCATTTGTGTCCTAGTCCACCCGCTGCATGGCTGACACAACACCACATTAGACCTCTCTACATGGAGCAAACTTTAGTCCCACCTCGTTGAGACAAGGGTGGGAGGACCAACATATAAGGAGGGCTTTCATTTGTTTACAAAATGCTAGAAACACATGAAGAGTAGAGAGTTGTGCTATGGGCACACACACTTAGAGCTATATATAGCACGTGCGCTCGCGAGTATATGTGTGACTTAGACTTTGGACTTTGGACGATTGGCGCGGCGCCGCACCGTGCGCCTCCCTTATATTTTTTCATCCCGAAACTTTCAACTAAACTTATTGATGGCAAGCTTTCAGTAGATTATATGACACGACGGGAGGTGGACGCGGACGCGGCGGCAATGACACAGACCACGATTGCCGGTCCGGGAGGGCACAAAATTGCACGGACTGCCAGAGTGGTGTTGCTTTGAATTCGGACATGTAAATACTAAACATGCTTGCCTCTTTTCACTTGTGATCGAGCATGCGATTCGGCGCAGGTGTGATCCGGCGTGCTGTCTAGATTGGACTAAATTTGAATTTTAAATTATCCTTTACGGGCGAACATATATAAGATAGGATTTGATGGCCGCCTCCCGTATCTGTTACAGTTGGCGTCGAAGATGCCCTTACATTGTATAAGGTTCCACCTGACAATGACGTCGATTATGCTACGCTAACTTTTCTAATCAGTTTTATCTTCTTGTATTGTAGAATCGATGTACCAGGTTTAATTTGTGAACCACACGGTGCAATCATCCCGACCTTAAAAGTATTTATTGGGACGTTTTCTCCGGCCACAAAATCACGATCCCTTTCAGCGCGGGAGCCATATGTGGTGAGGCGTTGGACGAGCGTCATGAACCCGCTACGATTGTCGTCTATGACCTCGGGTGAGGTACAATTATCTTGTCAATAGCCTGTGTATTCTCAGAATTTACCTCGAAAATATATATTTATTGTCTAAGGGCTTTTTGCTTGTATACCAGGCTCTCTCGCGTTAGAAAACCAACACCCACTTCATATGCATGTAGGAACTTCCCACACATTTAAGCCAGTGAAGCACATATGCTTTCATTTGTGTCCCATCCCACCCGTTGCATGGCCGACACAGGACCACATTAGACCTCCTCTCTACATGCAGCAAACTTTAGTCCCACCTCGGTGAGCCAAGGGTGGGAGGACCAACATATAAGGAGGGTTTTCACTTGTTTACAAAATGCTAGAAACACATGAAGAGTAGAGAGTTGTGCTATGGGCACACACACTTAGAGCTATATATAGCGCGTGCGCTCGCGAGTATATGCACGACTTAGATTTAGAACTTGGGACGCTTGGCGCGGCGCCGCGCCGCACGCCTCCCTTATCTTTTTTCATCCCGAAACTTTCAACTGAACTTATTGATGGCAAGCTTTCAGTAGATTACATGACACGACGGGAGGTGGACACGGACGTGGCTACAATGACACGGACCACGATTGCCGGTCTGGGAAGGCACAAAATTGCACGGACTGCCAGACTGATGTTGCTTTGAATTCGGACATGTAAATACTAAGCATGTTTGCCTCTTTTCACTTGTGATCGAGCATGCGATCCGGCGCAGGTGTGATCCGGCATGCTGTGTGGATTGGACTAAATTTGAATTCTAAGTTATCCTTTACCGGCGGACATATATAAGATAGGATTTGATGGCCGCCTCCTGTATCTGTTACAGTTGGCATGGAAGATGCCCTTACATTGTATAAGGCTGCGCGTGACAATGACGTCGATTATGCTAAGCTAACTTTTCTAATCAGTTTTATCTTCCTGTATTGTAGAATCGATGTACCAGGTTTAATTTGTGAACCACACGCTGCAATCATTCCGACCTTAAAAGTATTTGTTGGGACGTTTTCTCCGGCCGCATAATCACAATCCCTTTCAGCGCGGGAGCCGTATGCCGTGAGGCGTTGGACGAGCGTCATGAACCCGCTACGATTGTCGTGTATGACCTCGGGTGAGGTACATGGATCTTGTCAATAACCTGTCTATTCTCAAAATTTATCTCAAAAATATATATTTATTGTCTAAGGGATTTTTGCTTGTATACCAGGCTCTCTCACATTAGAAAATCAACACCCACTTCATATGCATGCAGGAACTTCCCACACGTTTAAGCTAGTGAAGCCCATATGCTTTCATTTGTGTCCTAGTCCTCCCGTTGCATGGCTGACACAGGACCACATAAGACCTCCTCTCTACATGGAGCAAACTTTAGTCCCACCTCGATGAGCCAAGGAAGGGAGGACCAACATATGAGGAGGGCTTTCATTTTTTTACAAAATGCTAGAAACACATGAAAGTAGAGAGTTGTGCTTTGGGCACACACACTTAGAGCTATATATAGCGCGTGCACTCGCGAGTATATGCATGACTTAGACTTAGGACTTTGGACGCTTGGCGCGGCACCGTGCCGTGCGCCTCCTTTATTTTTTTTTCATCCCGAAACTTTCAACTGAACTTATTGATGGCAAGCTTTCAGTAGATTACATGACACGACGGGAGGTGGACGCGGACGCGGCGGTGATGACACGGACCACGATTGTCGGTTCGGGAGGGCACAAAATTGCACGGACTGCCAGACTGATGTTGTTTTGAATTCGGACATGTAAATAATAAGCATGCTTGCCTCTTTTCACTTGTGATCGAGCATGCGATCCGGTGCAGGTGTGATCCGACGTGCTGTGTGGATTGGACTAAATTTGAATTTTAAATTATCCTTTACTGGCAGACATAGATAAGATAGGATTTGATGGCCGCCTGCCGTATCTGTTACAGTTGGCGTCGAAGATGCCCTTACATTGTATAAGGTTACGCGCGACAATGACGTCGATTATGCTAAGTTAACTTTTCTAGTCAGTTTTATCTTCCTGTATTGAAGAATCGATGTACTAGGTTTAATTTGTGAACCACACGCTGCAAATCATCCCGACCTTAAAAGTATTTGTTGGGACGTTTTCTCCGGCCGCAAAATCACAATCCCTTTCAGCCCGGGAGCTGTATGAAGTGAGGCGTTGGAGGAGCGTCATGAACCCGCTACGATTGTCGTGTATGACCTCGGGTGAGGTACAGGGATCTTGTCAATAACCTGTGTATTCTCAAAATTTACCTCATAAATATATATTTATTGTCTAAGGGCTTTTTGCTTGTATACCAGGCTCTCTCACGTTAGAAAACCAACACCCACTTCATATGCATGTAGGAACTTCCCACACATTTAAGCCAGTGAAGCCCATATGCTTTCATTTGTGTCCCAGTCCACCCGCTGCATGGCTGACACATGACCATATTAGACCTCCTCTCTACATGGAGCAAACTTTAGTCCCACCACGGTGAGCCAAGGGTGGGAGGACCAACATATAAGGAGGGCTTTCATTTGTTTACAAAATGCTAGAACCACATGAAGAGCAAAGAGTTGTGCTATGGGCACACACACTTAGAGCTATATATAGCGCGTGCGCTCGCGAGTATATGCGCGACTTAGACTTTGGACTTTGGACTTGGCGCGGCGCCGTGTCGCGCGCCTCCCTTATCTTTTTTCGTCCCAAAACTTCCAACTGAACTTATTGTTGGGGAACGTACTAATTTCAAAATTTTCCTACACACACACACAGGATCATGGTGATGCATAGCAACGAGAGGGGAGAGTGTTGTCTACGTACCCTCCTAGACCGAAAGCGGAAGCGTTATATTAATGCGGTTGATGTAGTCGTACGTCTTCACGATGCGACCGATCCAAGTACCGAAAGCACGACACCTCCGAGTTCTGCACACGTTCAGCTCGGTGACATCCTCGCCTTCTTGATCCAGCAAGAGGGGCGAAGTAGTAGATGAGTTCCGGCAGCACGACGGTGTGGTGACGATGTTGGTGAAGAACAATCTCCGCAGGGCTTCGCCTAAGCACTACGAAAACTATGACGGAGCATAAACTAGAGGGGACAGGGTTGCCTGCACACGGCTTGGTGTTTCTTGATGTGTCTTGGGTTCTAGCCCTGCCCCTCTATTTATATGTTGAGCCTTGGGGTCGAAACTTGGAGTAAAAGCCTCCACAAAGTCGGTTTCACCCGAAAGGCAAGAGTCCTTCTCGGACTCTAGGGCCAGACGCAAGGGTTCCTGGCGTGTGGACCCAGACGCCAGGGACCCCGACGTCTGGCCCTGGACTCCACAAAACTTCCTTTTGCGCTTTCCAAAAACCTCGTGGGCTTTCCCCTTTGGCCCAGATAAAGTGTTCTCGTGCCCAAACATTTCAGGATACATCCGGAACCCCTTCTGGTGAATTCCGGAACCCTTTCGGAGATCAAACACTACTATCCACATGTCAATCTTTACTACCGGACCATTCAGGAATTCCTCGCCATATCCGTGATCTCATCTGAAACTCCGAACAACATTCGGTCACCAACATACATAACTCATAGTACTATATCGTCAACGAACGTTAAGCATGCGGACCCTACGGGTTCGAGAACTATGTAGACATGACCGAGACAGCTCTCTGGTCAATAACCAATAGCGGGACCTGGATGCCCATATTGGCTCCTACATATTCTACGAAGATCTTTATCGGTCAGACCGCATAACAACATATGTTGTTCCCTTTGTCAGCGGTATGTAACTTGCCCGAGATTCGATCGTCGGTATCTCAATACCTAGTTCAATATCGTTACCGGCAAGTCTCTTTACTCATCCTGTAATACATCATCCCACAACTAACTCATTAGTTGAAATGCTTGCAAGGCTTATAGTGATGTGCATTACCGAGTGGGCCCAGAGATACCTCTCCGACAATCAAAGTGACAAATCCTAATCTCGAAATACGCCAACCCAACAAGTACCTTTGGAGACACCTGTAGAGCACCTTTATAATCACCCAGTTACGTTGTGACGTTTGGTGGCACACAAAGTGTTCCTCCGGTAAACGGGAGTTGCATAATCTCATAGTCATAGGAACATGTATCAGTCATGAAGAAAGCAATAGCAACAAACTAAACGATCAAGTGCTAAGCTAACGGAATGGGTCAAGTCAATCACATCGTTCTCCTAATGATGTGATCCCGTTAATCAAATGATAACTTATGTCTATGGTTAGGAAACTTAACCATCTTTGATCAACGAGTTAGTCAAGTAGAGGCATACTAGTGACACTCTGTTTGTTTATGTATTCACACATGTATTATGTTTCCGGTTAATACAATTCTAGCATGAATAATAAACATTTATCATGAAATAAGCAAATAAATAATAACTGTATTATTGCCTCTAGGGCATATTTCCTTCAGTCTCCCACTTGCACTAGAGTCAATAATCAAGATCACATCGCCATGTGATTTAACATCAATAGTTCACATCACCATGTGATTGACACCCATAGTTCACATTGTCATGTGACCAACACCCAAAGGGTTTACTAGAGTCAATAATCTAGTTCACATTGCTATGTGATTAACACCCAAAGAGTACTAAGGTGTGATCATATTTTGCTTGTGAGAGAAGTTTAGTCAACGGGTCTGCAACATTCAGATCCGTACGTATTTTGCAAATTTCTATGTCAACAATGCTCTGCACGGAGCTACTCTAGCTAATTGCTCCCACTTTCAATATGTATCCAGATTGAGACTTAGAGTCATCTGGATCAGTGTCAAATTTTGCATCGACATAACCTTTTACGACGAACCTTTTTGTCACTTCCATAATCGAGAAACATATCCTTATTTCACTAAGGATAATTTTGACCGATGTCCAGTGATCTACTCCTAGATCACTATTGTACTCCCTTGCCAAAATCAGTGTAGGGTATACAATAGATCTGGTACATAGCATGGCATATTTTATAGAACCTATGGCCAAGGCATAGGGAATGACTTTCATTCTCTCTATCTTCTACCGTGGTCGGGCTTTAAGTCTTACTCAATTTCACACCTTGTAACACGGGCAAGAACTCTTTCTTTGATTGTTCCATTTTGGACTACTTCAAAATTTTGTCAAGGTATGTACTCATTGAAAAACTTATCAAGCGTCTTGATCTATCTCTATAGATCTTGATGCTCAATATGTTAGCAGCTTTACCGAGGTCTTTCTTTGAAAAACTCCTTTCAAACATTCCTTTATGCTTTGCAGAATAATTCTACATTATCTTTGATCAACAATATGTCATTCACATATACTTATCAGAAATGCTGCAGTGCTCCCACTCACTTTCTTGTAAATACATGCTTCACCGCAAGTCTGTATAAAACTATATGCTTTGATCAACTTATCAAAGCGTATATTCCAACTCCGCGATGCTTACACCAGTCCATAGATGGATCGCTGGAGCTTGCATATTTTGTTAGCACCTTTAGGATTGACAAAACCTTCTGGTTGCATCATATACAACTCTTCTTTAATAAATCCATTAAGGAATGCAATTCTGTTTATCCATTTGCCAGATTTCATAAAATGCAGCAATTTGCTAACATGATTCGGATAGACTTAAGCATCGCTACGAGTGAGAAAGTCTCATCGTAGTCAACACCTTGAACTTTGTCAAAACCTTTTTCGCCAAGTCTAGCTTTGTATATAGTAACACTACTATCAGCGTCCGTCTTCCTCTTGAAGATCCATTTATTTTCTATGGCTTGCTGATCATTGGGCAAGTCAATCAAAGTCCACACTTTGTTCTCATACATGGATCACATCTTAGATTTCATGGCCTCAAGCCATTTCGCGGAATCTGGGCTCATCATCGCTTCTTCATAGTTCGTAGGTTCGTCATGGTCAATTGACATGACCTCCAAAACAGGATTACTGTACCACTCTGGTGGGGATCTCACTCTGGTTGACCTATGAGGTTCGGTAGTAACTTGATCTGAAGTTACATGATCATCATCATTAGCTTCCTCACTAATTGGTGTAGGAGTCACAGAAACAGATTTCTGTGATGAACTACTTTCCAATAAGGGAGCAGGTACAGTTACCTCATCAAGTTCTACTTTCCTCCCACTCACTTCTTTCGAGAGAAACTCCTTCTCTAGAAATGATCCATTCTCAACAACAAACATCTTGCCTTCGGATCTGTGATAGAAGGTGTACCCAACATTTTCTTTTGGGTATCCTATGAAGACACACTTCTCCGATTTGGGTTTGAGCTTATCAGGTTGAAACTTTTTCACATAAGCATTGCAACCTCAAACTTCAAGAAACGACAGCTTAGGTTTCTTGCCAAACCATAGTTCATACGATGTCGTCTCAACGGATTTAGATGGTGCCCTATTTAAGGTGAATGTAGCTGTCTCTAATGCATAACCCCAAAACGATAGTGGTAAATCGGTAAGAGACGTCATAGATCGCACCATATCTAATAAAGTACAGTTACGACATTCGGACACACCATTACACTGTGGTGTTCCAGGTGTCGTGAGTAGTGAAACTATTTCACATTGTTTTAACTGAAGGCCAACACTCGTAACTCAAATATTTTACTTCTGCGATCATATCGTAGAAACTTTTATTTTTGTTACGATGATTCTCCACTTCACTCTGAAATTCTTTGAACTTTTCAAATGTTTCAAACTTGTGTTTCATCAAGTGGATATACTCATATCTGCTCAAATCATTTGTGAAGATCAGAAAATAATGATACCTGCCGCGAGCCTCAATATTCATCGGACCACATACATCAGTATGTATGATTTCCAACAAATTTGTTGCTCGCTCCATTGTTCTAGAGAACGAAGTCTTAGTCATCTTGCCCATGAGGCATGGTTCGCAAGAATCAACTGATTCATAATCAAGTGATTCCAAAAGCCCATCAGCATGGATTTTCTTCATGCGCTTTACACCAATATGACCTAAACGGCAGCGCCACAAATAAGTTGCACTATCATTATTAACTTTGCATCTTTTGGCTTCAATATTATGAAAATGTGTATCACCACGATCGAGATCCAACAAACCATTTTCATTGGGTGTATGAACATAGAAGGTTTTATTCATGTCAACAGAATAACAATTATTCTCTAACTTACATGAATAACGGTATTGCAATAAACATGATCCAATCATATTCATGATCAACGCAAACACTAAATAACATTTATTTTAGGTTTAACACTAATCCCGAAAGTATAGGGAGTGTGTGATGATGATCATATCAATCTTGGAACCATTTCCAATACACATCGTCACTTCACCCTTAACTAGTCTCTGTTCATTCTGCAACTCCCGTTTCGAGTTACTATTCTTAGCAACTGAACTAGTATCAAATACTGAGGGGTTGCTATAAACACTAGTAAAGTACACATCAATAACATGTATATCAAATATACCTATGTTCACTTTGCCATCCTTCTTATTCGCCAATTACTTGGGGTAGTTCTGCTTCCAGTGACCAGTCCCTTTGTAGTAGAAGCACTCAGTTTCAGGCTTAGGTCCAGACTTGGGTTTTTTCACTTGAGCAACAACTTGCTTGTCGTTCTTCTTGAAGTTCCCCTTTCTTCCCTTTGTCCCTTTACTTGAAACTAGTGGTTTTGTTTACCATCAACACTTGATGCTTTTCTTGATTTCTACCTTCGTCGATTTCAGCATCACGAAGAGCTTGGGAATCGTTTCCGTTATCCCTTGCATATTATAGTTCATCATGAAGTTCTACTAACTTGGTGATGGTGACTAGAGAATTCTGTCAATCACTATTTTATCTGGAATATTAACTCCCACTTGATTCAAGCGATTGTAGTACCCAGACAATCTGAGCACATGCTCATTGCTCGAGCTATTCTCCTCCATCTTTTAGCTATAGAACTTGTTGGAGACTTCATATTTCTCAACTCGGGTATTTGCTTGAAATATTAGCTTCAACTCCTGGAACATCTCATATGGTCCATGACGTTCAAAATGTCTTTGAAGTCCTGAGGGAGTCCTAGATTAGGGGGTGTTCGGGTAGCCAGACTATACCTTCAGCCAGACTCCTGGACTATGAAGATACAAGATTGAAGACTTCGTCCCGTGTCCGGATGGGACTTTCCTTGGCATGGAAGGCAAGGTTGGTGATGAGGATATTCAAGATCTCCTACCATTGTAACCGACTCCATGTAACCCTAACCATATATGGTGTCTATATAAACCGAAGGGTTGTAGTCCGTAGGCAATCAACTCCATACACAACAATCATACCATAGGGTAGCTTCTAGGGTTTAGACTCCTTAATCTCGTGGTAGATCTACTCTTATACTACCCATATCATCAATATTAATCAAGCAGGAGTAGGGTATTACCTCCACCGAGAGGGCCCGAACCTGGGTAAAACAAAGTGTTCCCTGCCTCCTGTTACCATCCGATCTAGACACACAGTTCGGGACCCCTTACCCGAGATCCGCCGGTTTTGACACCGACATTGGTGCTTTCATTGAGAGTCCTCTGTGCCGTCACAATCAGGAAGGATGCCTCCTACCGTCTTTAAAGACGACGCCGTTGCTAAGGGAGCCTTGGCTGTCGGCCAAACCCTCCGGCTAGGTGGTTTCCTCATGACCGCCAGTTCGGCTGTTTACGGTGACCTCTCGGGTCATCAAAAGCAACCTACACATCAGCTCGGAGCTCGTCGAGCAGCTAGATCTAATGGAGCTCTCTTCCGTAAACGAGCTCTTGGATCGCATCGCCGCCCCGGGGGTCGCTACGGATTACGACCAGGTTGGGCTTAAACCTGACCTAAGAGAAATTAACTCTCCCCAAGTCACCCACCACGTTGTCGTGGTAGAGGCGCAGTGCGGCGACCCTTCATCTATTTTAAGGACTAGCTACGTCCGAATTCCCGACTACTCCGAGCCGGATACCCGCGGAGAGGAGGATGTAACTCAAGACCTAAGCTTAGGATCAGGCAACGGGCTAGATTCGTTGGACAACCTCCAAGAATCCGAACTTCAGAGTTCGGAAACTCTTCGGCCTCCGAATCTTGGATTGGGTGAGGTTTCAGATTCAACGACACCCGCCCACCCGAACATAAGTGATCTCTCCCAAATCAGGCAGAGGCCCGAGGAAACAGTACATCATTACTGGGCCAGATTCCTCCTGGTTATGAATAGGATAAAGGATTGCCGCGAGGGAGACGCAATCTCTATTTTTTGCAGTAATTGCACGGACGAGGGAATCCTTAACGCCGTAATTCGTCGTGATATTACACGCTTCGCTGACTTGGCGTCCATGGTACAAAAATAATGTGCGATGGAAAGCGCCTGGAAAACCGAAATAAAATTTTGGGACAATCCGGCCTTGAATAGTAATCCCGTCCGAACTAAGAGGGTGCATCATCATAGGACACCCGGGATAAACACCAAAAAGCCAAAACCCTCTACAGGGCATCGAACCGTACTGGAAAGGTGGCTTCATGGACCCTGTAGAATTCACAGTACAGAGGACGCCACACCAACTCACAGCCTTAGAGCATGTTGGATACTCCGGCAGGTGGGCAAAATCGGCGAGGACCTCTTAATCCTGGAGACCGCAGAAAGCCAGCCTGAGGACACCAGTACCGTTCTCACAGTCTTCGAGACTTTCACATCAAACAATATGCGAAAAAGAACACTCCGCAGCCTCGCCGAAGTCTATCAAGTTGCAACAATAAATCCATGGAGTGACACTGCCATTACCTTCAACGCAAGTGATGAACCTAGATTCCGAACAGCCCGAGCACCAGCCGCATTGGTCCTTAGTCTCATAGTAGACGGCTTTCGCCTCACCAAGGTGCTCATGGATGGAGGCAGCGGACTGAACCTCATTTATGAGGAAACCCTTCAAAAAATGGAAATAGACTGGAACCGCATCGAGCGAAGCAACACAACCTTTAGAGGAATAATCCCTAGTCGGGAAGCGCGATGCACAGGAAAAATCACACTAGATGTGGTGTTTGGCACGCCGGATAATTACAGGTCCGAAGAAGTCACGTTTCAGGTGGCCCCGTTTAAGAGCGGACATCACGCTTTACTAGGGCGGGAAGCATTCACAATCTTCCAAGCAATACCCCATTATGGGTACATGAAGCTTAAGATGCCCGGGCCGAATGGAATTATCACTCTAGCTAGTGATCCAGACATAGCACTCCGCGCCGAAAACAAGACGGCCGCATTAGCCCTTGAGGCACTATCCGAAGCCTTAGCGGTCGAGGAACTGACTGCGCTGCGCTCCACGGTTAACAGGGATGATGTGATACTCGACAAGAGATCCAAATCCACACCCTTCAAGCCAGCTGACGAAATAGTCAAATTCCAGGTCCATCCAACGGACCCCAATAAAACAGCTTCCATCGGGGCACGACTGAACCCTGATGTAGACGCCACACTGCGAGAGTTCCTACGAGAGAACTGGGACATTTTCGCCTGGCACCCTTCAGACATGCCAGGGATCCCACGCAGGCTGGCCGAACACAGCTTAAATATCCTAAAAGGATTCAAACCTGTCAAACAAGCCCTTCGGCGTTTTTCCGAACCCAAGAGACAGGCTATGGGAGAGGAGCTAGCCAAGCCATTGGAGGCCGGATTCATTAGAGAAATAAAACATCCGAACTGGCTAGCAAACCTGGTGATGGTACCAAAGAAGGACAAATCCTGGCGCCTGTGTGTCGATTTTAAAGACCTTAACAAGGCTTGCCCAAAGGATCCCTTCCCCCTCCCCCGTATCGATCAAATTATCGATGCCACCGCAGGACACGATTCGTTGTGTTCCTCGATGCATACTCCGGTTACCATCAAATCAAGATGGCAGAATCAGACCAAGCTGCAATAGCATTCATCACACCATACGGCCCATTCTGCTTCAACACAATGCCCTTCGGGCTGAAAAACGCCGGCGCAACATATCAGCGCATGATCCAAACATGTCTGGCAAACCAGATCGGCAAAATAGTGGAGGCGTATGTGGATGATGTGGTCGTCAAATCAAGGCATGTCGAATCCCTAGTAAACAACTTGAGGCTTACATTCGATAACCTCCGACAATATGACATCAAGCTCAATCCAGAAAAATGCGTCTTCGGCGTTCCAGCCAGAAAGCTCTTGGGATTCATTGTATCCGGTAGAGGAATTGAAGCAAACCCAGCCAAGATCCGAGCTTTGTCACAATTGGATGTCCCAAAGGACCTCAAACAAATACAAAAATTAACCGGATGCGTGGCGGCTTTAAGCCGCTTCATCTCCCGCTTGGGAGAAAAGGCACTACCCCTCTATCGCCTCCTTCGGCGCATCGAACACTTCGAGTGGACAGAGGCCGCCACGGCCAGACTTGATGAAATAAAAGCCATATTGGCAACAAACCTAGTCCTGGCCGCGCCGAAAACTGGCGAACCAATGTTATTATACATTGCAGCAACACATCAAGTTGTCAGCGCAATGCTCGTTGTCGAGCGGGAAACGGATGGACACAAATTCCCCCTTCAAAGGCCGGTCTACTACGGATCCACTGTCCTCACTCCATGAAAATCATGGTACCCGCATTATCAAAAGATTGCATACACGGTATTCATGGCATCCCGGAAGCTATGACACTACTTTCAAGAGTGTTCCATAACAGTAGCCTCGGAAGTACCACTCAACGATATTATCAACAACCACGATGCAACGGGCCGGATTGCAAAATGGGCCATCGAGCTTCTCCCATTTGATATAACCTATAAGCCACGGCGAGCTATTAAATCGCAAGTTTTGGCCGACTTCGTCGCAGAATGGACGGAGGCCGAGCTCCCTAAAGAGTACGGCACATATTCAAACTGGATTATGCATTTCGACGGCTCCAAAATGTTGGCCGGACTGGGGGGCTGGCGTCGTCCTGACGTCCCCCATAGGAGACATAGTCCAATATGTGCTCCAGATCATGTACATGGATTCCAACAATGCAGCTGAATATGAGGCCCTCCTACATGGCCTCCGGATAGCAGTATCCATGGGTATCCACCGCCTAGAGGTACGCGGGGATTCAAACCTCGCGATATCCCAAATAAATGGAGACTTCGACGCCAAGGACCCAAAAATGGCAGCTTACCGCAATGCCGTCCTAAAAATGTCAGCTCGGTTCGAAGGGCTGCAGTTTCACCATATAGCCCGAGAAAACAATCAAGCAGCGGACGTCCTGGCACGCATCGGAGCAAGACGCGATGCAGCCCCCCCCCCCCAACATCTTTTTGGAAAGATTGTTCAAGCCATCTGTAGCATGGGAGGGGGAACCCGCAAATAACAGCCCGGACCCAGCCGCACCACTCGACGCCGAACAATCTGACACAATTGGAGGCTCTGCCAACGAAATTACACCTTCAGCCCACGTAATAATGGTGGTCATCGCCCCGTGGACAGAACCATTCCTAGCCTACCTTACTAGGCAGGGACTCCCGGAGGACCAAAACGAGGCCCGCTGCATAGTGCGGCGATCTAAAGCCTATAGAGTCCATGAGGGAGAGCTTTATAAGAAAAGCACTACCAGAGTCCTTCAAAGGTGCATCTCCGAAGAGGAAGGGCGGAACCTTCTGGCTGAAATTCATGCCGGACTCGGTGGTCACCACGCCGCTGCTCGGTCCCTTGTTAGCAAGGCTTTCCGTACAGGCTTTTATTGGCCGACGACCCGGGCAGACGCTCAGGACCTAGTCCAACGATGCGCTGGTTGCCAACTTTTTGCCAACCAAAGCCACATGCCACCCACCTCACTCCAAACTATACCCATCACCTGGCCTTTTGCGGTCTGGGGGCTTGACATGGTCGGACCCCTTAAAGGTGGGACCGATAGAAAAAACTACTTACTGGTCATGGTGGATAAATTCACCAAATGGATAGAAGCCAAGCCTGTTAAAACGGCCGAATCCGGACCTGTGATAGACTTCATATCCGGGGTTGTACACCGTTATGGAGTCCCCCACAGCATCATAACCGATAACGGTACAAACTTTACCGCCGACGAGGTAAAACTCTGGTGCAAAAACATGGGCATCAAGCTCGATTATGCTTCCGTCTATCACCCACAAACCAACGGCCAGGTCGAACGTGCAAATGGTCTTATCATGAGCGGCATTAAACCCACACTGGTGCGGTCCCTCAAGGAATCTAACACGCACTGGGTAGAGGAGCTCGACTCCGTGCTATGGGGGCTGCGGACCACGCCAAATCGCACCACCGGATACACACCATTTTTTATGGTGTACGGCGCAGAGGCAGTTCTGCCCTGCGACATAATTCATGACTCACCTAGAGTGCGCATGTACGAAGAAAGAGAAGCCGAGCTCGATCGGCAGGACAACTTGGACGCCCTAGAGGAGGAGCGTGACGTGGCAAAAGCCCGTTCCGCATTTTATCAACAACAGGCCCGAAGATATCAAAGCAGAGAAGTACGGGCCAAAAATTACAATGTTGGTGAACTAGTTCTACGCCTGCCGAATAAGAAAAAGGACAAACTCAAGCCCAAGTGGGAAGGTCCATTCATAATCGACCATGTCCTGACCGGCGGGGCGTACCGCCTGCGAGACACATCAGATAACCGACTCGAGCCGAACCCGTGGAACGCCACCCGTCTCCGAAGATTCTATGCCTAGCGCCGGACTCTGTGTTCGTCTCCTTCCTCTGTCCATTTTTTGCATTTTTATGTCTTACATTTCTCTCCTTCCCCTCTTTTCTTTTATAGCCCTTAAAGGCTCATCTAGTGACGCGCCACTCACGCTCATTAAACCTGGGGGCTTCTTTAACAGAAGCTTACTTATAGGGGCTTCACGCACAACACATGCGTCAAACTTCTGCATGTACCTTTTTCTTCACCATTATATGCATCGATATGACTTAAGTTTTGGCCAAGCTGGGTTGCCTAGCTCCTGTGCTTACCCCTACGTTCCCGATTGTTCGGCTAGGCGGTAAAGGGAGCACCTCTGCGATTGTTACTGCCGGGTCAGCCAGATGTGTACCTCAGACTGGGTGAAGCCGAAATCTAGTGTTCTTAAGGGAATATTCGGTCGGTGAGATAAAAGATGATCTTTTTACTCATTTTATGCGCCCCCAGATGCTTTTTCTGCGTCTTTTTACGCAGTCCGAACATGCACTTTAGGACATGCCTCCCAGCGAAAGGAACCCCTAACGGAACTATTCTCTCTGGAAGATGTTTCTTACTAACCATGTAATATAACATAACTAGTTGGGCACTTGTCTGATAAAGCACTAATGACCCCTACGCCTGGTCTCCATGCATACCACGATTCTTATATAACCGCTATGGTATTCGGACACACTCCGGACCGTCAGGTCCCGAGGTTGAAGCGAAAAGGTCAGCAACGACAAACGATCTACAATCTGGCTAGAAGGCATTACACATGTCAATTCAAAATTACATAGTCATTCTGACTGATTGTACTCCTCTTCTATACCATCTAACAGGCTGTCTAATTTACAGTCCTGCTGGGAATACTTCACGGCTAACTCTACTTGGCCGTATACTAAGCTTATAGGGATCTCCTTCCCGTCAGGCCCCACTGGTCCGACCTCGGCCATGTTGTTTGGGTCAGACTTCGTAAAACGGGTCTTCACCATGGCCCAGGCCTCCCTAGCGCCTTGCCGGCAGGCTGATATCTTCCACAACCGGAAGCGCCGCCGAGCTCCCTTCAGCTTCTCCGCAAGCTCTCCAAGGCCCTCGGGCATGGAGTGGGCAGGCCATAAGGCTTGGGCAACGCCTCGCATTGCCTGCCGAATTCGCTCATGCAGTTGCATGAGTTCGGGAAGAAGGTCACCCATAGAACCGGGCATCTCCTCTGCAGGACGACCTGTGAGCATACCTACAGACATTACTCTGTTAGTCGACTTCCTCGCCGAACTCTTTTTTCAAAGTTCGTTCAAGCACTTACTAAAAATGCCGCGTCGAAGCCGCTGATTCTCCTTCGTGGAGTCCGACAGCTGGCCACGAACATCTTTAAGTTCGACGTCTAGCCTGGTGTTGGCATCCTGAAGATCATTCTTCTCTCGCCTCACCTTTGTCAACGTACTCTCACCGGCCTTTAACCGGCGTAAGAGTTGTTGCTTTTTCGGATCGAGTCCGGCGCCATCTGCAACATGATTTGTCAGATTTACACCCACACCGCACAATACTAATCTTTCGAAGTGTATCTTACCTGAGGGGGTCTCTTTGGGTTCCCCTGCTGCGGCTAGTGCGGCCTCTAGTTGGGCCTTACACTTTTCCAGCTCTTGGGACAGTACAGTATTCCTCTCTGTAAGAACCTGCATATTATATGATCCTTAAATCAGTTGCTCTAACTGTTTCAAGTCTCGGGGGCTACTGGTATATATATATTTGACCAAAATTTTCTTACCCGTATGTCTTTTACATACTGCTCCGTGGCTCTGGCTAAACCATTTCGAGCGGCACGGAGGTGCGCATCTCCCGAATTAAAGGCATCTAAAGCCTCTTGGGAGAAACAAGTGTCGCGTAGAACTGTCCGGCGATGCCTGTGGTTCATGGCACTCTCCACTTTAGAATTTGTGGCAGACAGCCTGTCTGCATCCTCTGTCGGAGGAGCGTCCGGTGCGCGCCTTGTGCTCGCCTCCGCTTCCTGGCCAGACGTTGGAGCCTGGCTGGTGGAGGCGCGATTGGCAACCTCTCCGGATATAGTCCGGCGAGGTCTCTTCATTCTGAAGATAGCACGAACATTAATATGCCCTGACAGAATAACACCAGGGAAGCAGAGGGTGCGCTATACCTTTGCGCCGGCATCTCAGTCCGGATTACATTCCTTTTTGCCCCACGGGGCCCTGCGGCCCCTCGTTGGCTAGCCGCCGCAGGTTCGGCCTCCTGCCTCGGAAATCTCCCCTGCAAAACACGGTTGTCGTCAGAAACACCGGAATACGTGAGAGTGGAATCTCTCTCAAGGGAATGAGACTCCGGTTTCTGTCACCTGGGAGTCCGGGATTAACCCTGGGTAATCAGTCGTGATGGCTACCAAGGTATTGTCCTTGCTTAGCTGATGGAACACCCCATCGATAAGCTCCACCGATATGTCCGGATCCTCTTCGGAGTTCGGATCGAGGGACCGTTCTGGGTCCTCGGGCTGTGGGGGCGGTTGTTTATATCCTTTACCTCCTGTCGCAGTTCCTGCAATAAAGTCGTTAGACTACATATCTAACCGTGGGAATATCAAACAAACGGGCAAGCGCAATTATTCACTTACCCAACTTGGAGGATTGTACATAGTAAATCCGGCCTGCGGATTGACGCGGAGGAATTCCTCCGTTTCTCCCTTGTACAAAGAGGATAGGATCTTTACTAGGGCAGCAGCTGAGGCTGGCCCCTTACGACCGTAACGAGTGGCGTCATCCTCCCCGTTGAAATCCCACATGGGGTGGCCTCTATATTGAAGCAGCTGCACCCCCCGCATAATGCATGCGGCCATGACTCCAATCATGGTTAGTCCGGAATGAGCCAACAGTCTTATCCGGCCCATCAGGTAAAGGACGTCTCTGTCGCTTTCTCTCTGAGAGCTCCGCGGATGCCAGCTCAAGCGTTTCTTCAATGGAGCACTGTTGAACTCAGGGAGACCAACCCGGATAGGGTCCGGTAGTGGGACGTCATCTATATAGAACCATTCTGAAGGCCAGTCCTCGGACGCCTTCTTTGGGGTTCCAGATAGGTATCCGGTCCCGGCGATGCACCATACTTCGGCTCCGCCCACTTGGTATATAGACCCCTTTTGAGAATGGGGCACCAGGTAGAATAACTTCTTCCACAGCGCGAAATGAGCCTCAACGCCTAAAAATAGCTCGCAAAGGGCGACGAAACCCGCAATATGCAATACGGAGGCGGGCGTGAGATTGTGCAGCTGGAGGCCGTAGAACTCCAGAAGCCCGCGGAGAAATGGATGAATTGAAAATCCCAGTCCCCTTATTAGATAGGGGACGAGGCACACCCGCTCTCCTTTAGAAGGATTGGGGGTGCTCTCCGCTTGTTTTCTGCCATTGTAGGTGGCGAGACCGGCTCGGACCGGGACCATGTACGCCTGAGGGGGAAATCCCTTGGCCTGAAGTGACGCTAACTTGCTATGCAGGACGGTGCAACTCTCCCAATCCCCGGTTTTGGGACCGGAGGGGCGAGGGGAGGAGCTGCGACGGCTGGCCATGTTGGAATGGACCTTTGCTGGAAGCGCTCTGATGATAACTCGCGGAGAGGAGAAGATGTGGTTTGGACCTAAATCCCCATCCCGTTAAATAGGCGGCTCGTTTATATGGCTAGGGGTGTGGATGTAAGAACACCCCGGCTTTTCGCATTCGTTTGAACATGTGGAAGACGGCCATTATTGGGCGTAGAAGCCGAGGATCACTACGTTACAAAAATCGGACATTATTCCTACAGGTACACAGGATTTGGAGAGGAACCCGCCTTGCAATGCCGAACAATCTGTGCGCCGGACTCATCGTCATTGAAGTCTGGTTCGGGGGCTACTGAGGGAGTCCTGAATTAGGGGGTGTTCGGGTAGCCGGACTATACCCTCAGCCGGACTCCTGGACTATGAAGATACAAGATTGAAGACTTCGTCCCGTGTCCGGATGGGACTTTCCTTGGCGTGGAAGGCAAGGTTGGCGATGCGGATATTCAAGATCTCCTACCATTGTAACCGACTCCATGTAACCCTAACCCTATCCGGTGTCTTTGTAAACCGGAGGGTTGAAGTCCGTAGGCAATCAACTCCATACACAACAATCATACCATAGGCTAGCTTCTAGGGTTTAGCCTCCTTGATCTCGTGGTAGATCTACTCTTGTACTACCCATATCATCAATATTAATCAAGCATGAGTAGGGTATTACCTCCATCGAGAGGGCCCGTACCTGGGTAAAACAAAGTGTTCCCTGCCTCCTGTTACCATCCGGCCTAGACGCATAGTTCGGGACCCCCTACCCGAGATCCGCCGGCTTTGACACCGACAAGTCCCGATTCTAAGTTGTTTAAGCATGGTGCACTAAACTATCAAGTAGTCATCATATTGAGCTAGCCAAACGTTCATAACATCTACATCTGCTCCTGCAATAGGTTTGTCACCTAGCAGTGCATCAAGGACATAATTCTTCTGTGTAGCAATGAGGATAAACCTCAGATCACGGATCCAATCTGCATCATTGCTACTAACATCTTTCAACTTAGTTTTCTCTAGGAACATATCAAAAATAAAATAGGGGAGCTGAACGCGAGCTGTTGATCTACAACATAGATATGCTAATACTACCAGGACTAAGTTCATGATAAATTTAAGTTCAATTAATCATATTACTTAAGAACTCCCACTTAGATAGACATCCCTCTAATCCTCTAAGTGATCACGTGATCCATATCAACTAAACCATGTCCTATCATCACGTGAGATGGAGTAGTTTCAATGGTGAACATCACTATGTTGATCATATCTACTATATGATTCACGCTCGACCTTTCGGTCTCAGTGTTCCGAGGCCATATCTGTTATATGCTAGGCTCGTCAAGTTTAACCTGAGTATTCCGCGTGTGCAACTGTTTTGCACCCGTTGTATTTGAACACAGAGCCTATCACACCCGATCATCACGTGGTGTCTCAGCACGAAGAACTTTCGCAACGGTGCATACTCAGGGAGAACACTTATACCTTGATAATTTAGTGAGAGATCATCTTATAATGCTACCATCAATCAAAGCAAGATAAGATGCATAAAAAGATAAACATCACATGCAATCAATATAAGTGATATGATATGGCCATCATCATCTTGTGCTTGTGATCTCCATCTTCGAAGCATCGTCATGATCACCATCGTCACTGGCGCGACACCTTGATCTCCATCGTAGCATCGTTGTCGTATTGCCAGCTTATGCTTCTACGACTATCGCTACCGCTTATTGATAAAGTAAAGCATTACAGGGCGTTTGCATTGCATACAATAAAGCGACAACCATATGGCTCCTCCCAGTTGCCGATAACTCGGTTACAAAACATGATCATCTCATACAATAAAATTTAGCATCATGCTTTGACCATATCACATCACAACATGCCCTACAAAAACAAGTTAGACGTCCTCTACTTTGTTGTTGCAAGTTTTACGTGGCTGCTACGGGCTGAGCAAGAACCGTTCTTACCTACGCATCAAAACCACAACGATAGTTCGTCCAGTTAGTGTTGTTTTAACCTTCTCAAGGACCGGGCATAGCCACACTCGGTTCGACTAAAGTTGGAGAAACTGACACCCGCCGGCCACCTGTGTGCAAAGCACGTTGGTAGAACCAGTCTCGCGTAAGCATACGCATAATGTCGGTCCGGGCCACTTCATCCAACAATGCCGCCGAACCAAAGTATGACATGCTGGTAAGCAGTATGACTTATATCGCCCATAACTCACTTGTGTTCTACTCGTACATATAACATCTACACATAAAACCAGGCTCGGATGCCACTGTTGGGGAACGTAGTAATTTCAAAATTTTCCTACGCACACACAGGATCATGGTGATGCATAGCAACGAGAGGGGAGAGTGTTGTCTACATACCCTCGTAGACTGAAAGCGGAAGCATTATATTAACGCGTTTGATGTAGTCGTACGTCTTCACGATCCGACCGATCCAAGTACCGAAAGCACGGCACCTCCGAGTTCTGCACACGTTCGGCTCGGTGACGTCCTCGCCTTCTTGATCCAGCAAGAGGGGCGAAGTAGTAGATGAGTTCCGGCAGCACGATGGCGTGGTGACGGTGTTGGTGAAGAACAATCTCCGCAGAGCTTCGCCTAAGCACTACGAAAACTATGATGGAGGATAAACTAGAGGGACAGGGTTGCCTGCACACGGCTTTTGTGTTTCTTGGTGTGTCTTGGGTGCTAGCCCTGCCCCTCTATTTATATGTTGAGCCTTGGGGTTGAAACTTGGAGTAAAAGCCTCCACAAAGTCGGTTTCACCCGAAAGGCAAGAGTCTTTCTCGGACTCCAGGGCCAGACGCCAGGGTTCCCAGCGTCTGGACCTAGATGCCAGGGACCCTGGCGTCTGGCCCCTGGACTCCGCAAAACTTCTTTTTGCGTTTTCCAAAAACCTTGTGGGCTTTCTCCTTTGGCCCAGATAAAGTGTTCTCGTACCCAAACATTTCGGGAAACATCCGGAACCCTTTCCGATGAATTCCGGAACCCTTCCGGAGATCAAACACTACTATCCACATATCAATCTTTACTTCCAGACCATTCCGGAGTTCCTCGTCATATCCGTGATCTCATCCGAAACTCCGAACAACATTTGGTCACCAACATACATAACTCATAGTACTATATCGTCAACGAACGTTTAGCGTGCGGACCCTACGGGTTCGAGAACTATGTAGACATGAACGAGACACCTCTCTGGTCAATAACCAATAGCGGGACCTGGATGCCCATATTGGCTCCTACATATTCTACGAAGATCTTTATCAGTCAGACCGCATAACAACATACGTTGTTCCCTTTGTCATCGGTATGTTACTTGCTTGAGATTCGGTCGTCGGTATCTCAATACCTAGTTCAATCTCGTTACCGGTAAGTCTCTTTACTCGTTCCGTAATACATCATCCCGCAACTAACTCATTAGTTGCAATGCTTGCAAGGCTTATAGTGATGTGCATTACCGAGTGGGCCCAGAGATACCTCTCTGACTATCAGAGTGACAAATACTAATCTCGAAATACGCCAACCCAACAAGTACCCTCGGAGACACCTGTAGAGCACCTTTATAATCACCCAGTTACGTTGTGATGTTTGGTGGCACACAAAGTGTTCCTCGGCAAACGGGAGTTGCATAATCTCATAGTCATAGGAACATGTATAAGTCATGAAGAAAGCAATAGCAACAAATTATACGATCAAGTGCTAAGCTAACGGAATGGGTCAAGTCAATCACATCATTCTCCTAATGATGTGATCCCGTTAATCAAATGATAACTCATGTCTATGGTTAGGAAACTTAACCATCTTTGATCAACGAGCTAGTCAAGTAGAGGCATACTAGTGACACTCTGTTTGTTTATGTATTCACACATGTGTTATGTTTCCGGTTAAGACAATTCTAGCATGAATAATAAACATTTATCATGAAATAAGGAAATAAATAATAACTATTATTTCCTCTAGGGCATATTTCCTTCACTTATTCATGGCAAACTTTCAGTAGATTATGCTAAGTTAAATTTTCTAATCAGTTTTATCTTTCTGTATTGTAGAATCGATGTACCAGGTTTAATTTGTGAACCACACGGTGCAATCATCCCGACCTTAAAAGTATTTGTTGGGACGTTTTCTCCGGCCGCAAATCACAATCCCTTTCAGCGCGGGAGCCGTATGCAGTGAGGCGTTGGACGAGCGTCATGAACCCGCCACGATTGTCGTGTATGACCTCGGGTAAGGTACAGGGATCTTGTCAATAACCCGTGTATTCTCAAAATTTACCTCAAAAATATATATTTATTGTCTAAGGGCTTTTTGCTTGTATATCTGGCTCTCTCACGTTAGAAAACCAACACCCACTTCATATGCATGCAGGAACTTTCCACACATTTAAGCCAGTGAAACCCATATGCTTTCATTTGTGTCCTAGCCCACCCGTTGCATGGCTGACACGGGACCACAATAGACCTCCTCTCTATGTGAAGCAAACTTTAGTCCCAACTCGGTGAGCCAAGGATGGGAGGACCAACATATAAGGAGGGCTTTCATTTTTTTACAAAATGCTCGAAACACATGAAAAGTAGAGAGTTGTGCTATGGGCACACACACGTAGAGCTATATATAGCGCGTGCGCTCGCGAGTATTAGGACTTTGGATGCTTGGCGCGGCGCCGCGCCGCACGCCTCCCTTATCTTTTTTCATCCCGAAACTTTCAACTGAACTTATTGATGGCAAGCTTTCAGTAGATTACATGACACGGCGGGAGGTGGACGCAGACGCGGCGACGATGACACGGACCACGATTGCCGGTTCGGGAGGGCACAAAATTGCACGAACTGCCAGACTGATGTTGTTTTGAATTCAGACATGTAAATACTAAGCATGCTCGCCTCTTTTCACTGGTGATCGAGCATGCGATCCGGCGTTGGTGTGATCCGGCGTGCTGTGTGGATTGGACTAAATTTGAATTTCAAATTATTCTTTACTGGCGGACATATATAAGGTAGGATTTGATGGCCGCCTCCCGTATCAGTTACATATATAAGGTTGCGCCTGACATCGACGTCGATTATGCTAAGCTAACTCTTTTAATCAATTTTATCTCCCTGTATTATAGAATTGATTTACTAGGTTTAACTTGTGAACCACACACCACAATCATCCCGAGTTCCCGACCTTAAAATATTTGTTGGGACGTTTTCTCCGGTCGCAAAATCACAATCCCTTTCTGCGCGGGAGCCGCATGCAGTGAGGCGTTGGACGAGCGTCATGAACCTGCTAGGATCGTCGTGTATGACCAAGTAGGTACCAAGACACAACTCGTGGCTAGCGAGTCCGGGCAATTGTGAATCAGTCAAAGTTACCCCAACTTCCGGCCAGGGCCAGTTGTGAAACACACAGAGTTTTTCACTCTGGTTACACTACCAACGCTGCGTGCAGAACCGGATTGCGGCTCGTCTCTGCCTAAGCACCGGCCCCGCGGCGAGCGCACTGCTGCACGTGCTTGACCATCTCGGCCTCTCCCGGTCGCGCTCGTCAATCATCGGGCGGCTCTTCACTGTCCATTCGTTCGTGGTCACTCGCACTCACCGTCCACTGATCTCCACAGCCATTGCGGTCGTGGTCGTTGAGCAGAGCAGGTACGTAGTACGTGACCGTATGGTATGAACCCACGGCCTCCAAAGAGGCGCCGCACCTCCCACCCTGATGTTGCTTGATGGATGGATGACACTGAGATGGACCGAAAGGCCGGCGGTCCCGGCGCTTTGCGCCTTTTGCGAGCGCTCCGGTCATGCGGCGCTGCGTGACAAGTGGCTGGCGTGTGCGCAAGCGTCGGGCATCAGTCAAGTGTCAGGAATGCTTCAAAGGCCCGGACCCTGATGCGGATGCGCCGTATAGCACGCATAAATGTGCCTCCGTCGCCGCGACATTCATATGATGGCGATGCTTTGATCGGACCGATCCGTCGGCGGGTCCCTCGTGCACTTTGCTGGGGACTGCTAGGCGTCGGTCGGACTATGGGGAGGAGAACGGTCGACTTCCACGCCCACCGTGATGATTTGGAGTGTCCGATTTATAACAAGGAAAAAAAATCGGATGCAACATAGTACTCCCTCCATCTCAAAATTTGGAGTGTCCATATATAACATGTTATATTTGAAGTTAGGTTTAAGAGATATAGATATTTTTTTAAAGTATTTGATTTGATATGTACCGTTGGTTGATTAATCAAAAAGCGAAAACCTAACTTATAATTGTCATATGCAGGTTGATTACGAGGGACGTCAGACATCAGAGAGTTCTCTGCAAAAGCAAAAAATATGACTTAAACCTGGACTACGCATTGATCACCAGAAATCAGGGGTTTTCTGCAAAATAATATGAGGGACCAGAAATAACTATTTTCTTCATTAGTAAAGGTATATAGATAAGGTTTATTTTCAAAAAAGGAAGCGAAAGAAAAACACACACAAAACGGTGCCCGTTTGCACGGCAGACTAACTGTCAACCCTTCCTTTTGAAACTGGTAGGAAGAAAACGACTTGACACTATAAGCAAGATCGTTCAAATGACTGGGCAGAAAAGATCTGATAGACGACAGAATATGACTGGTACGGAAAGAGTTGAGTTTGATGGAGTGCTTGAAGCACGCAAAGCTACCGGCCAGATCGACGACTGGCGCCGTTATTCGTACCGGCCAGCCCTTGTTCCCACGAATATAAATAAGAATATTTGCTTATTATACGTGAAGTCCTACCGATGAGCAATTGCGTACCAGTGGCTTCAGATCAGTCATCAATCTCTAAAAAGTCACTGAAAATGACCGGTGAGAGCTCCACGAGGAATAGTTGGACTACATGGACCGTACAAATATTACGTGTCTCATGTATATCATATTCATCATTTATACTATCATATTAGGATCAATGTATAAATACGTTCTACATCACACCTGACAAAATTGAAAAAAAAACTGCAGGGCGCTAGCCTTTGCTCAGAAGAACACCAACCAAAATAAAAATTACAATCAACACTGAAGAATCGTCTGAGGCTGCCTCTGGCGCCATCAAAGAAAAAATGACGGATAACCTTCTCATCTAAGCTCGACGTGGCTCCATCCTAATGTGCAGCTTTACGTACCTACAAGGTGGCTTGTCAAAGACGAAACCATTATCGTTCAACGAATCAGACTAGGGAAACACCACGGACACGGCATCGAACTCCTGATCTGACACCCCCGCACGACTAACACATCAGCAGAGGAAATCATACCTACCATCCACAGACCACGAACCCAACACACGTTTCACCATTTTTCGGATGTCGTAGATGCAGTGATGACAATTTCATGCCCCTTATTACTTATAGTACAGACGAGCTAATCCTTAGTAGAATATGTCACCACTGATGGGCCTCTCGTAAGAATCTATCAACATTGCTACAACTGGTCCATCATGTAAGAGTTGTCACTAATAGGCAGGCCCGTCAGTGCTATATCTCTTCATTGACGGCTGTCGGCTCGTCAATGCCTCAATGATAAGGGTGTTTTTTATCATGAGCCATCCTCTTTTTTTTAAAAAAAGTTAAAACCCCCGGCCTCTGCATCAATCGATGCATACATTCATATTTATTAATCATTCAACAAAGATCTAACAAGAACATACATAAAGCCACCCGAAGTCACCACTCACATTTAGAAACTCGATAATGTGGAGTGCTTTATCTAAAACCGGTGTCGTCGCCGATCCATCCGCATAACATATCGGGACCTACAGCCTGTGCAGCAAACCTAAAGCGTATACCACCTGCACACGTGTTAGAGGCCGCCATCATCATCGAACCGCTGACCCATCTTCAAGAAAGAGATCTGCATTATCCTTGCTAGTCCGGCCCTCCGTCGACCCCGCCACGGGACACAACGGCACCACCTCCCTGCACGCAAACTGCTGAGCACGTCGCGGTCGCTGTCGGTACACCACAGCACCATGCTGCCAAGTACCACCAGCCGACACAGTTTGAAGTCTCTGGAAGATCTGTCATGCGTAGCACCTGTCAAACATGCATGAGACAGCATAGCACCTGTCGGCCAGGCATGACTTGACATCTCCACCAAAACTCCGTGCAAGACGAAACTGCTCCACCTCCCGCCTCTATCATCCAGCGCTGCTCCATAAATGATGCTCCCAAGAGAGAAATGATGCTACAGTGACGCCGCAGTGCCGCCATCGTCCGATATGAAAGATCAGATCCTAGGATTTCCCCCAGAGCAGCACGAGTGGGTCAACAGTAGTTACACGACAATGCCTTGATCAAGGTAACGGCCCAGAACGCCGCCATCGTCCACTGTCGGCACGGTTTTGACCGGCAACTATATCTCCCTGACTCGCAACCGGGACTTGATGAAGGATCTTGAGATCTGACCCCCCCCCCCAGCCTCAGGCCAACCACCTTCGACGGGGAGATGACCACCACCACCGTGATCTGAAGCCAAACCTAAGGTTGAGCGGCTGCAGCATGGCCGCCGCCGCCACTTGCCGCTCGGAGATCCGATCTGCCGGCCTCCACCGTGCCACGTGAGACACGTGAACGAGGCAGAGCTCCACCACCGCACTCAGCCACTGCCACCGGAAGGGGAGCGGTAACCTCCGGCGCGCGCCGCCTGCCGGCCAGATCCGGCTGCCACCTCGAGGCACGCCCATCCCACCATGCAGCCTTTCACGCCGCAACGCTCCCATGCAGCAGCTGCTCTGGCGTGATGCCCTCCCCGGCCGCCTCGCAGGTGGTGGCGCGAGAGAGGGTCGCACTATGGTGATCACTAATCAATAAGTCGCACTATGAACCATCCTCTTACGGGTACCACTATGGTGATCACACGAATCAATAAGAATATCAATTGTTGGCTTGCTCAGTAAATAGACAAGAAACAAATCTCAAAATAATTAGTCTCTTGTATTTCTAGTTAACTTGTATTTGCACTCTTCATTGTGTTATTCACCACACAAAAATGTCAATCTACAAGGGCATCTTAATTTCCTTTCCCTCAAAAATCATGAGAATGGAAACTGACCCTGCTGTATATGATGAATCTAAATCCCTAAGGATTGCACCAAGTCACTAACTTGAATCGCAGTCATTTGCCACCTCCAAGCAGCATCAAAACTTTGCCGTAGATCGAATTTCCTTGCCTTGCCTGCCAGCTCCGCCCCTTGTTTCTTAACCTTCGTCCCCTTTAGGCACTTGAGGAAGCCTAGGTAAGCCTCCAAGTCGTGCACGCAAGCAGGGTCCCTTGCCTTGAAGAAGTCTAGGGCAAGCTCGACGCCGATATGCGTGTAGCATGCACAGCTCCATGGAAGCTCCAACCTGCCACCCAAAACTCTAGATTTCTCGTTCAAGAAGATGCCGGGCAGCTTTGTGATTGGATCGTTCACGTTCACCATTCTCAGGACCTTCACGCCCAGCTCGTCGCACCGGTTCTTGAACCCCATGTTCCCGACCCTTGGGCCGGCGAAGGAGTAGACGGTGATGGGCACATGGTTGCCCCTTCCGTCGCGATTCAGGCCGAGCTCGGCGAGGTCGTAGCCAAGGAGGAGGGCCAGGGAGCTGCCCATGCTGTGTCCGGCCAGCGTGATGCTCACGTCCTCGTGCTTATATTGTTTAACGAGCCGTGTCACCTCGGAGAGGACCTGGTTCCGGCAGCTGCCGCAGGTAAACCTGCCGGCGCCGTCTTCCGATGTGTACAGGGACAGGAATCCGGACTCGACCTTCACATCTGACCGAGGATCTGCTGGGTCGAACCGCGCCGGCGCAAGCGAGCTCATCATGTTGGCCACCCACTCCGACCCTGTCACCGTACCCCGGAAGGACACGACAATGTCCCGACGGCCGAGCCGGCGCGCGGTGTCGTCCGATGCCACCGCCACGTACCCAACCCACCGGCTCGGGCAAGCCGCCCCTGCCACGCCAGGGAGCGAGACGTCCGGCGCGGCGTAAATGTACCTCGTGACGGCGTACCCGGCGCCGGCCATGCCTACCTCCTGGAGCATCCGTGCCTTGCCGTACTTACAGTTGAGGTACCGCTTGGAGCCGGCGTCTAGGTCGAACGCCTTGTAGGTCGCCGCCACGAGCTCGCCGTAGCGGACGATCTCGGCGCGGAGGAGCGGGTGCAGCGGTTCCACCAGGCCGGCCCAGTCGCCTTCGCCCTGGATCTCCCGCCACATGCTCGCCAGCGTCGTCTTGTCACCATTTCTCCTCACCGGCGCGAAGACCGGAGCCACCGGGGCCGCATGCCTGGTGTTCACCGCGATGATCGACGGCGCCGAGAGCCGCGTCGTCTGGGGGGCGAATGTCGAGGGCGGTGCGGCAACCGCGGCAACGGCCCCGGCGGTGGACGTCGTGGAGGCGTGGCCACGCTGCTGGCGCTGCGGGTTAGCAATTCCAGATGGGCAAGCGTTAGAAACCGGGAGGCGTATCGCCATTGCTGATCGATCGACCAGCTGGGGTGTGCTCGTGCTTGCACGCCTCGACGTGCTGATCGATAAGAGACCGATCGATGGGTGAGAGAGATCAGCAGCGAGACGATCGAAGGTGGAGTTTTCTGTGTTTGGGATCGGGGCACGAGCTTATATATAGGGCGTGGGAAAAATGACGCGGCGGGGCGCGCGCAACGTTTTCTCGCGAGACGTGTTGGCTGATTGGAAAGGGACGGCGAGGGGCAGTTGAGGCGCACATCTTGCACGTTGAGCGCGGGGTTTTGACTGGATCGAGTGGGCGTTGAAGTGATGGTTCAGTTTCCTTTTCGCTCCTTCTTTGCTCGCTCTATTGTGTTTGAGTCCTTGTTCTTCATAGTATTTGTAACACGGTGCTTAGCTATGCTCTCCGACCTTAATCATTTGAAGGACGAAGTAGCCTTTTGCCAGGATTTTTTTTAACACAGTGCAGACATGCATATGCACATAACCCACCCCTATGAACGCATGCACGCACACCTCTATCCCTATGAGCACCTTCAAAAGACCGAGCCGGCACATCCTCTTGAGATTGACGAGGTCACCACAAGCACCTCGATAGTCGACGGGAACGTCTCCTCCCACTGAACGAACATCGCATAAAAGGCTAAAATAAATTCAAAAAAATGCAAGCACCAATGCCAAGTCTAGGTCTTAAACCCTGTGGGCTGGCTCCACCACTTTGTGAATAAGTTGGTACTAGCAAATTAGTAGGCCAAGTTGGTAACCCAAATGTCAAATACGCTAAAATTAGTTGGTCAAACGGGATTACATGTAATGCCAACTAGAACCAAAAACCTATTGTCCAACCAACAACACTAGCTTGTTAGAGTGTACTCTTCTAGTCTTCTTCTCCCTTGCAAAACAAAAAGAGTGTACTCTCTCTGCTCCGCTATACAAGACCTCTCATATTTTGGGTCAAACTTTGGGCACTAGTTTAACTAAGAAGATATGTGTTATATACCCTGCAAAATATACTATTGGATTTGCATTCAAAGATGTTCCCAACAATATACCTATTACATGACATAACTTATTTCATGGTTCAATCACCGTTCAAAGTTTGATCCAAAATACGAGAGGGCCCTAACAGAGGTAGTAAGTGCCACCTAGCCCTTTATATTTCATTATCTTCCCAAAGGCCCCTCAATAGAAATCCTTGCATACATAGCCATCATTTTCTTATATCCACACTCTAGTTGGACTTTCTTTGCACTTCTTCTCATCTATGGTAGCATGCTGACCCTTTCGCTCACAATTATTCATGGGTCTACTGCTAGAATTTGGATTTATTTATTGATGCAAATTGGATTCGGATATAGAAGGGCAAATTCTTTTATTTTTTCTACCTAAAATATAATGTTGTTCCTAATTGACCAGCCTAGCAGAGCTTTGCGGCTAGCTAGTAGTGTCATGTAGAAAACAAAAACAAAAAATCAACAATTAAAGCATTACCTACTCATGTGTCCTATTTTTATGGAATCAATTAAATAACATTTGAATGCGACAATAAAAATTCTAGTTGTCTTGCTTATTAATTGTATGTTTCTAATCAAATATTTTAACAATTTTGACTCCACATTGGCCTACATGCATCCACTTCTAGATGCATCACAACTTGATTCACCCATGTCTCCTTCTATAGTGTCCATCTCCACACCTTTATTGTCAAGAGGTGGTGGACTACTAAGTTAGAGGTTCACCTAGCAAATGGACAAGTTTAGTAGAGGCCTCAGTTGTAGTGGGCAAATAGACGTAGTGGCCTAGAAATGTCTAGCAAGGTGGATCATTATGTCGTGTGTTTGGAGGAGGTGTGTGCCAAGACCTTAAGGTGATGGAATGACAACGAGAGAAAAGTACATTGTACCAGGAAAACGACACGAGGGGCGCCTTGACCGACGAAAGAGGTGTATGTGTGCAAAGGAGTGGTAATGCAGGGAACATCTTAAGGGCCTCTTTGATTCGCAGGATTGCAAAAATACAGGAATAGGAAAAATGTAGGATTGAAATGACATGCCCATTGGATTCCTATAGGATTTGAGTTTGTTTGATTGTATCACAGGAAAAATAAAGGATTTCTTTCAAGAGATTGGAGTGGATGCTACAATTCCTATAAAATGTAGTTCAAATGAATCCATAGGAAAAAATCGTATGGGATTCAATCCTGCGAATCAAACGATCAACGCAGGAAAAATTCTGAAGGATTCTTATCCTTCAAAAATCCTATGAAAATCCTTTGAATCAGAGAGGCCCTAATTGTGCGAAAATAAACCTCGAGGAAAGAGTTGCAATACAAAAGAACCATAACGTTAAGTGAGTGGCCACAATTTCAAGAATATTGTCCAAAATAATGTTAGCACCACTTTGGCCCTACTCATCCGAACAAGCATTACATATGCAGTATAATATCAGTTTCCTGATAACGTTTGTCGTGAAACCGAGTAACACTAAGGGTTTGCAAAGACCATGGCGGCAATTTAGTACCAAAGCCTCTGACGAAGCTGAATTAAAGATTGCAGTCCACTATGAGTCTGTGACCACACCAGCTATGGCTTTTGTGGCAAAAGTTGCTGAAGAGAAAAAGGAGGTCGTAATGAAGATTTTACGATACGTTAGGTGTGCTTATGCGAAACTTCCGAGTGGTCGGTTGGGGGCTCTCAATGTCTCCATGTGGCATATGTGTGTACGTATGTACGTGTGGTTTTCGGCCGGCTGATCATACAGTGGGCCCGGGACGGGAAGCTGCACTCGTCATCATCATTTAATTGGAGTGGTTGAGATCCGCTCGTGCTGCAGGCTGCAGCCGCGCTGCTACTCGTTGCGCGCCACGCAATGCCGTACGGGCGCGCGCCGAAATCTTGCCAACCACCTGTGAAAATGCCTCCGTTGGCTTTTCTCTGTATACCATTCATGGTCATGCATTTGACCGGCTAATTAATTTTGTTCAACTTAGCATTAATCGGCTGTACAGTAATAAGCGACTTACTTCCTCCTTCTCAAAATGGCATCAACACTCTTGACTAGAAGCTAACGCGCGCTTCGCCTCGCTGTTCTTCACTTGCATGGGCGCACCCCCTACAAAAATGCAAAGTAGTGTATATGGTATACTTAACATAAGTCTAAAAATAACCTAATGTTATTTTAGACTGTTTGTTGGATTTATGATAGTTTCTAAGCTAAATTATATTACTTTAGTGTGATTCACTCAACAGTTGTACCAATGTATTGATGTTTGACACCCTCGTTACTTGGTTCCTAGGCCCGTCAATAATCAGGCACAGGGTTAAGTCTTTTTTTTCTCTAGCATATTATTGCAGTCGGTTGTCTTGTTTTTGCTTTGATCTATGTTGGCTTAGATTTTAGTTATGTTTTGGTGGGGGTTTTTCATTTCTATATCGTGTTGGGTTGTTGTTGAAGACGATATTTGATAAGAGAGGAGAGTGAAATTGTTTGGTGTACGGTTGTGGTGTTCTTACACATTTTTGCCTCAGTGTCAGCCTATGGTGGTTGTGTGAGCCTCTTGAAAGTTATTGTTCCACACTGAAACCATGTAACAGTTGCTATAACTCTCACATGGGACGACTGTTGAAGCTCTCGCTCGTTCAGCTCGGTTCTTTGCTCCGCTCCCTAGCTTAGCATTTTCCTATGCTTGCTCCACCGCTAGCTTAGACAAAAAAAATCAGCTATCGTATTTTTTATTTGCAAAAGGTCGTTAAACAAAAAGATATTCATGGATTTTGAAAAATTAGTCACAACAATAACAAAGCCTTTTGTCCCAAACAAGTTGGCGTAGGCAAGAGCTTAAAACCATAAGATTTCACAACCAACTCATGATTCTGACACATGAATAGCAAGCTTCCACGCATTCCTATTCATGGCTAGTTCTTTGGTGATACTTCAATCTTTCAGATCTCTCTTTACAAACTCTTTTCATATCAAGTTCAGTCTACCTCGACCCCTCTTGACATTATCAACACGGTATAGCCCTCCACTATGCACTGCAGTTTCTGGAGGCCTGCGTTGAATATGCCCAAACCATCTCAAATGATGTTGGACAAGCTTCTCTTCAATCGGTGCTACCCCAACTCTACCCCTTATATCATCATTCTGGACCCGGTCCTTCCTTATGTGGGCACACATCCATCTCAATATGCGCATCTCCGCTTCACCTAACTGTTGAACATGTCGGCTTATAGTCAGCCAACACTCAGCGATGTACAACATTGCGTGTCGAATTGTCATCCTATAAAAACTACCTTTTAGCTTTTGTGGCACTTTCTTGTCACAGAGAACTCCAGAAACTTCGCACCACTTCATCCACCCGGCATTGGTTCAATGGTTCACATCTGAAGGAAATATGCCCTAGAGGCAATAATAAAGTTATTATTTATTTCCTCATATCATGATAAATGTTTATTATTCATGCTAGAATTGTATTAACCGGAAACATAATACATGTGTGAATACATAGACAAATAGATTGTCACTAGTATGCCTCTACTTGACTAGCTCGTTGACTCAATGATGGTTATGTTTCCTAACCATAGACATGAGTTGTCATTTGATTAACGGGATCACATCATTAGAGAATGATGTGATTAACTTGACCCATTTTTTAGCTTAGCACTTGATCGTTTTAGTTTACTGCTATTTCTTTCTTCATGACTTATACATGTCCCCATGACTATGAGATTATGCAACTCCGGATTATCGGAGGAACACTTTGTGTGCTACCAAACGTCACAACATAACTGGGTGATTATAAAGGTGCTCTACAAGTGCCTCCGATGGTACTTGTTGAGTTGGCATAGATCAAGAATAGGATTTTTCACACCGAATGTCGGAGAGGTATCTCTGGGCCCTCTCGGTAATGCACATCACTATAAGCCTTGCAAGCAATGCAACTGATGAGCTAGTTGCGGGATGATGCATTGCAGAACGAGTAAAGAGACTTCCCGGTAATGAGATTGAGCTAGGTATTGAGATACCGACGATCGAATCACGGGCAAGTAACATACCGATGACAAAGGGAACAACGTATGTTGTTATGCGGTTTGATCGATAAAGATCTTTGTAGAATATGTAGGAACTGAAGGAAATATGCCCTAGAGGCAATAATAAAGTTATTATTTATTTCCTTATATCATGATAAATGTTTATTATTCATGCTAGAATTGTATTAACCGGAAACATAATACATGTGTGAATACATAGACAAACAGAGTGTCACTAGTATGCCTCTACTTGACTAGCTCGTTAATCAAAGATGGTTATGTTTCCTAACCATAGACAAAAGAGTTGTTATTTGAGTAACAAGGTCACATCATTAGTTGAATGATCTGATTGACATGACCCATTCCATTAGCTTAGCACCTGATCGTTTAGTATGTTGCTATTGCTTTCTTCATGACTTATACATGTTCCTATAACTATGAGATTATGCAACTCCCGTTTGCCGGAGGAACACCTTGGGTGCTACCAAACGTCACAACATAACTGGGTGATTATAAAGGAGCATTACAGGTGTCTCCAAAAGTAGATGTTGGGTTGGCGTATTTCGAGATTAGGATTTGTCACTCCGATTGTCGGAGAGGTATCTCTGGGCCCTCTCGGTAATGCACATCACATAAGCCTTGCAAGCACTGCAACTAATATGTTAGTTGTGATATGATGTATTACGGAACGAGTAAAGAGACTTGCCAGTAACGAGATTGAACTAGGTATTGGATACCGACGATCGAATCTCGGGCAAGTAACATACCGATGACAAAGGGAACAACGTATGTTGTTATGCGGTCTGACCGATAAAGATCTTCGTAGAATATGTAGGAGCCAATATGGGCATCCAGGTCCCGCTATTGGTTATTGACCGGAGACGTGTCTCGGTCATGTCTACATTGTTCTCGAACCCGTAGGGTCCGCACGCTTAAGGTTACGATGACAGTTATATTATGAGTTACATGTTTTGATGTACCGAAGGAGTTCGGAGTCCCGGATGAGATTGGGGACATGACGAGGAGTCTCGAAATGGTCGAGACGTAAAGATTCATATATTGGATGATATGGTTAGGCCAAGGGGTCAAGCCCATGAGGCTTTAGATCGGTGCAAAAGGAGTTTTGCGGAGTCCAGGGGGCCAAACGCCGGAGACCCTGGCGTCTGGCCCTGGGCCAGACGCCGAGGCCCATGGCGTCTGGGCCAGACGCCAAGGATTGTGGCGTTTGGTCCTGGAATCCGAGTGGGACTCTTGCCTTTCGGGAAAAACCGACTTTGAGGAGGCTTTTGCTCCAAGTTTCGACCCCGGGGCTCAACATATAAATAGAGGGGCAGGGCTAGCACCAAACACACAACAATTGATCCCTTGGATCTCTTAGCCGTGTGCGGTGCCCCCTCCACCATAGTCCACCTCGATAATATCGTAGCGGTGCTTAGGCGAAGCCCTGCGACGGTAGAACATCAAGATCGTCACCACGCCGTCGTGCTGACGGAACTCTCCCTCGACACTCGGCTGGATCGGAGTTCGAGGGACGTCATCGAGCTGAACGTGTGCTAGAACTCGGAGGTGCCGTAGTTTCGGTGCTTGATCGGTCGGGCCGTGAAGACGTACGACTACATCAACCGCATTGTGCTAACGCTTCCGCTTATGGTCTACAAGGGTATGTAGACAACACTCTCCCCTCTCGTTGCTATACATCACCATGATCTTGCGTGTGCGTAGGAAATTTTTTGAAATTACTACGAAACCCAACAGTGGTATCAGAGCCTAGGTTACTTATGTTGATGTTATATGCACGAGTAGAACACAAGTGAGTTGTGGACGATACAAATCATACTGCCTACCAGCATGTCATACTTTGGTTCGGCGGTATTGTTGGACGAGACGACCCGGACCAACCTTACGCGTACGCTTACGCGAGACCGGTTCCCTCGACGTGCTTTGCACATAGATGGCTTGCGGGCGACTGTCTCTCCAACTTTAGTTGAACCGAGTATGGCTACGCCCGGTCCTTGAGAAGGTTAAAACGGAGTCTATTTGACAAACTATCGTTGTGGTTTTGATGCGTAGGTGAGATTGGTTCTTACTTAAGCCCGTAGCAGCCACGTAAAACATGCAACAACAAAGTAGAGGACGTCTAACTTGTTTTTGCAGGGCATGTTGTGATGTGATATGGTCAAAGCATGATGCTGAATTTTATTGTATGAGATGATCATGTTTTGTAACCGAGTTATCGGCAACTGGCAGGAGCCATATGGTTGTCGCTTTATTGTATGCAATGCAATCACGATGTAATGCTTTACTTTATTACTAAACGGTAGTGATAGTCGTGGAAGCATAAGATTGGCGAGACGACAACGATGCTACGATGGAGATCAAGGTGTCGCGCCGGTGACGATGGTGATCATGACGGTGCTTTGGAGATGGAGATCACAAGCACAAGATGATGATGGCCATATCATATCACTTATATTGATTGCATGTGATGTTTATCTTTTTATGCATCTTATCTTGCTTTGATTGACGGTAGCATTATAAGATGATCTATCACTAAATTATCAAGAAGTGTTCTCCCTGAGTATGCACCGTTGCCAAAGTTCGTCGTGCCCAGACACCACGTGATGATCGGGTGTGATAAGCTCTACGTCCATCTACAACGGGTGCAAGCCAGTTTTGCACACGCAGAATACTCAGGTTAAACTTGACGAGCCTAGCATATACAGATATGGCCTCGGAACACGGAGACCGAAAGGTCGAGCGTGAATCATATAGTAGATATGATCAACATAACGATGTTCACCATTGAAAACTACTCCATCTCACGTGATGATCGGTCATGGTTTAGTTGATTTGGATCACGTAATCACTTAGAGGATCAGAGGGATGTCTATCTAAGTGGGAGTTCTTAAATAATATGATTAATTGAACTTTAATTTATCATGAACTTAGTCCTGGTAGTATTTTGCAAATTATGTTGTAGATCAATAGCTCGCGTTGTTGCTTCCCTGTGTTTATTTTGATATGTTCCTAGAGAAAATCATGTTGAAAAATGTTAGTAGCAATGATGCGGATTGGATCCGTGATCTGAGATTTATCCTCATTACTGCACAGAAGAATTATGTCCTTGATGCACCGCTAGGTGACGGACCTATTGCAGGAGCAGATGCAGACGTTATGAACGTTTGGCTAGCTCAATATGATGACTACTTGATAGTTTAGTGCACCATGCTTAATGGCTTAGAATCGGGACTTCAACGACGTTTTGAACGTCATGGAGCATATGAGATGTTTCAGGAGTTGAAGTTAATATTTCAAGCAAATACCCGAGTTGAGAGATATGTAGTCTCCAACAAGTTCTATAGCTAAAAGATGGAGGAGAATCGCTCAACTAGTGAGCATGTGCCCAGATTGTCTGAGTACAACAATCGCTTGAATCAAGTGGGAGTTAATCTTCCAGATAAGATAGTGATTGACAGAATTCTCTAGTCACCATCACCAAGTTAGTAGAACTTCGTGATGAACTATGATATGCAAGGGATAACGGAAATAATTCCCAAGCTCTTCGTAATGCGGAAATTGATGAAGGTAGAAATCGAGAAAAACATCAAGTGTTGATGGTAGACAAGACCACTAGTTTCAAGAAAAGGGCAGAGGGAAGAAGGGGAACTTCAAATAGAATGGCAAGCAAGTTGCTGCTCAAGTGAAGAAGCCCAAGTCTGGTCCTAAGCCTGAGACTAAGTGTTTCTACTGCAAAGGGACTGGTCACTGGAAGCGGAACTACCCCAAGTGATTGGCAGATAAGAAGGATGGCAAAGTGAACATAAGTATATTTTATATACATGTTATTGATGTGTACTTTACTAGTGTTTATGGCAACCCCTCAGTATTTGATACTAGTTCAGTTGCTAAGATTAGTAACTTGAAACGGGAGTTGCAGAATAAACAGAGACTAGTTAAGGGTGAAGTGACGATGTGTGTTGGAAGTGGTTCCAAGATTGATATGATCATCATCGCACACTCCCTATACTTTCGGGATTAGTGTTGAACCTGAATAAGTGTTATTTGGTGTTTGCGTTGAGCATGAATATGATTTGATCATGTTTATTGTAATACGGTTATTCATTTAAGTAAGAGAATAAATTGTTGTTCTGTTTACATGAATAAAACCTTATATGGTTACACACCCAATGAAAATAGTTCGTTGGATCTTGATCGTAGTGATACACATAATCATAATATTAAAACCAAAAGATGCAAAGTTAATAATGATAGTGCAACTTATTTGTAGCACTGCCGTTTAGGTCATATTGGTGTAAAGCGCATGAAGAAACTCCATGCTGATGGGATTTTGGAATCACTTGATTATGAATCACTTGATGCTTGCGAACCATGCCTTTTGGGCAAGATGACTAAAACGCCGTTCTCTGGAACAATGAAGCAAGCAACAGATTTGTTGGAGATCATACATACTGATGTATGTGGTCCGGTGAATATTAAAGCTTGCAGCAGGTATCATTATTTTCTGACCTTCACAGATGATTTGAGCAGATATGGGGATATCTACTTGATGAAACATAAGTTTGAAACATTTGAACAGTTCAAAGAATTTCAGAGTGAAGTGGAAAATCATCGTGACAAGAAAATAAAGTTTCTACGATCTGATCGCGGAGACAAATATTTGAGTTACGAGTTTGGTCTTCAATTAAAACAATGTGGAATAGTTTCACAAACTCATGCCACATGGAACACCACAGCATAATGGTGTGTCCGAACGTCATAACCGTACTTTATTAGATATATAGTGCAATCTATGATGTCTCTTACGGATCTACCACTATCGTTTTGGGGTTATGCATTAAAGACAGCTACATTCACATTAAATAGGGCACCATCTAAATCCGTTGAGGCGACACCATATGAACTATGGTTTGGCAAGAAACCTAAGCTGTCGTTTCTTAAAGTTTGGGGTTGCAATGCTTATATGAAAAAATTTCATCCTGATAAGCTCAAACTCAAATCGGAGAAGTGCATCTTCATAGGATATCCAGAGGAAACTATTGGATACACCTTCTACCACAGATCCGAAGGCAAGATTTTTTTTTTACTAAATTCGGAAACTTTCTGGAGAAGGGGTTTCTCTTGAAAGAAGTGAGTGGGAGGAAAGTAGAACTTGACGAGGTAACTGTACCTGCTCCCTTATTGGAAAGTAGTACATCACAGAAAACTGTTTTTGTGACACCTACACCAGTTAGTGAGGAAGCTAATGATGATGATCATGAAACTTCAGAACAAGATACTACTGAACCTCGTAGATCAACCAGAGTAAGATCCGCGCCAGAGTGGTACGGTAATCCTGTTCTGAAAGTCATGCTACTAGATCATGATGAAACCTACGAACTATGAAGAAGCGATGATGAGCCCAGATTCCGCAAAGTGGCTTGAAGCCATGAAATCTGAGATGGGATCCATGTATGAGAACAAAGTATGGACTTTGGTTGACTTGCCCGATGATCGGCAAGCAATTGAGAATAAATGGATCTTTAAGAAGAAGACTGACGCTGATGGTAATGTTACTGTCTACAAAGCTTGACTTGTCACAAAAGGTTTTCGGCAAGTTCAAGGGATTGACTACGATGAGACCTTCTCACCCGTAGTGATGCTTAAGTCCGTCCGAATCATGTTAGCAATTGCCGCATTTTATGATTATGAAATTTGGCAAATGGATGTCAAAACTGCATTCCTGAATGGATTTCTGGAAGAAGAGTTGTATATGATGCAACCGGAAGGTTTTGTCGATCCAAAGGGAGCTAACAAAGTGTGCAAGCTCCAGCGATCCATTTATGGACTGGTGCAAGCCTCTCGGAGTTGGAATAAACGTTTTGATAGTGTGATCAAAGCATTTGGTTTTATACAGACTTTCGGAGAAGCCTGTATTTACAAGAAAGTGAGTGGGAGCTCTACAACATTTCTGATAAGTATATGTGAATGACATATTGTTGATCAGAAATAATGTAGAATTATTCTGTAAAGCATAAAAGGAGTGTTTGAAAGGAGTTTTTCAAAGAAAGACTTCGGTGAAGCTGCTTACATATTGAGTTTCAAGATCTATAGAGATAGATCAAGACGCTTGATAAGTTTTTTCAATGAGTACATACCTTGACAAGATTTTGAAGTAGTTCAAAATGAAACAGCCAAAGAAAGAGTTCTTGCCTGTGTTACAAGGTGTGAAGTTGAGTAAGACTCAAAGCCCGACCACGGAAAAAAAAATAGAAAGAGAATGAAAGTCATTTCCTATGCCTCAGTCATAGGTTCTATAAAGTATGCCATGCTGTGTACCAGATCTATTGTATACCCTGCACTGAGTTTGGCAAGGGAGTACAATAGTGATCTAGGAGTAGATCACTGGACAGCGGTCAAAATTGTCCTTAGTGGAATAAGGATATGTTTCTCTATTATGGAAGTGAAAAAAGGTTCGTCGTAAAGGGTTACGCCGATGCAAGTTTGACACTAATCTAGATGACTCTAAGTCTCGATCTAGATACATATTGAAAGTGGGAGCAATTAGCTAGAGTAGCTCCATGCAGAGCATTGTTGACATAGAAATTTGCAAAATACATGAGGATCTGAATGTGGCAGACCCGTTGACTAAGATTCTCTCACAAGCAAAACATGATCACACCTTAGTACTCCTTGGGTGTTAATCACATAGCGATGTGAACTAGATTACTGAATCTAGTAAACCCTTTGGGTGTTGGTCACATAGCGATGTGAACTATGGGTGTTAATCACATGGTGATGTGAACTATTGCTGTTAAATCACATGGCGATGTGAACTAGATTATTGACTCTAGTGCAAGTGGGAGACTGAAGTAAATATGCCCTAGAGGCAATAATAAAGTTATTATTTATTTCCTTATATCATGATAAATGTTTATTATTCATGCTAGAATTGTATTAACCGGAAACATAATACATGTGTGAATACATAGACAAACAGAGTGTCACTAGTATGCCTCTACTTGACTAGCTCGTTAATCAAAGATGGTTATGTTTCCTAACCATAGACAAAAGAGTTGTTATTTGAGTAACGAGGTCACATCATTAGTTGAATGATCTGATTGACATGACCCATTCCATTAGCTTAGCACCTGATCGTTTAGTATGTTGCTATTGCTTTCTTCATGACTTATACATGTTCCTATAACTATGAGATTATGCAACTCCCGTTTGCCGGAGGAACACCTTGGGTGCTACCAAACGTCACAACGTAACTGGGTGATTATAAAGGAGCATTACAGGTGTCTCCAAAAGTCGATGTTGGGTTGGCGTATTTCGAGATTAGGATTTGTCACTCCGATTGTCGGAGAGGTATCTCTGGGCCCTCTCGGTAATGCACATCACATAAGCCTTGCAAGCACTGCAACTAATATGTTAGTTGTGAGATGATGTATTACGGAACGAGTAAAGAGACTTGCCAGTAACGAGATTGAACTAGGTATTGGATACCGACGATCGAATCTCGGGCAAGTAACATACCGATGACAAAGGGAACAACGTATGTTGTTATGCGGTCTGACCGATAAAGATCTTCGTAGAATATGTAGGAGCCAATATGGGCATCCAGGTCCCGCTATTGGTTATTGACCGGAGACGTGTCTCGGTCATGTCTACATTGTTCTCGAACCCGTAGGGTCCGCACGCTTAAGGTTACGATGACAGTTATATTATGAGTTTACATGTTTTGATGTACCGAAGGAGTTCGGAGTCCCGGATGAGATTGGGGACATGACGAGGAGTCTCGAAATGGTCGAGACGTAAAGATTCATATATTGGATGATATGGTTAGGCCAAGGGGTCAAGCCCATGAGGCTTTAGATCGGTGCAAAAGGAGTTTTGCGGAGTCCAGGGGGCCAAACGCCGGAGACCCATGGCGTCTGGGCCAGACGCCAAGGATTGTGGCGTTTGGTCCTGGAGTCCGAGTGGGACTCTTGCCTTTCGGGAAAAACCGACTTTGAGGAGGCTTTTGCTCCAAGTTTCGACCCCGGGGCTCAACATATAAATAGAGGGGCAGGGCTAGCACCAAACACACAACAATTGATCCCTTGGATCTCTTAGCCGTGTGCGGTGCCCCCCTCCACCATAGTCCACCTCGATAATATCGTAGCGGTGCTTAGGCGAAGCCCTGCGATGGTAGAACATCAAGATCGTCACCACGCCGTCGTGCTGACGGAACTCTCCCTCGACACTCGGCTGGATCGGAGTTCGAGGGACGTCATCGAGCTGAACGTGTGCTAGAACTCGGAGGTGCCGTAGTTTCGGTGCTTGATCGGTCGGGCCGTGAAGACGTACGACTACATCAACCGCATTGTGCTAACGCTTTCGCTTACGGTCTACAAGGGTATGTAGACAACACTCTCCCCTCTCGTTGCTATACATCACCATGATCTTGCGTGTGCGTAGGAAATTTTTTGAAATTACTACGAAACCCAACAGGAACCAATATGAGCATCCAGGTTCTGCTATTGGTTATTGACCGGAGACGTGTCTCGGTCATGTCTACATAGTTCTCGAACCCGTAGGGTCTGCACGTTTAAAGTTCTGTGACGATCGGTATTATGAGTTTATATGTTTTGATGTACGAAGGTAGTTCGGAGTCCCAGATATGATCACGGACATGACGAGGAGTCTCGAAATGGTCGAGACATAAAGATTGATATATTGGAAGCCTACATTTGGACATCGGAAGAGTTTCGGGTGAAATCGGGATTTTACCGAGTGCCAGAGGGGTTACCGGAACCTCCCGGGGGTTCATGGGCCTTGTTGGGCCCTAATGGAGAGAGAGAGAGGGGCCGGCCAGGGCAGCCGCGCGCCCCCTCCTCCTCTGGTCCGAATTGGACTAGGAAGGGGGGTGGCGCCCCCCTTTCCTTCTCCTTCTCTCCCTTCCTTTCCCCCTCCTAGTAGGAGTAGGAAAGAGGGGAGTCCTACTCCTACTAGGAGGAGTACTCCTCCTCCTGGCGCACCCTACAGGGCCGGCCGGCCTCCCCCTTGCTCCTTTATATACGGGGGCAGGGGCACCCTAGGATACACAAGTTGATCATTGATCTCTCCCAGTCGTGTGTGGTGCCCCCCTCCACCATAATCCACGCCAGTCATACTGTAGCGGTGCTTAGGCGAAGCCCTGCGACGGTAGCTTCATCAACATTGTCACCACGCCGTCGTGTTAACGAAACTCTCCTTCGAGCTCTACTGGATCGTGAGTTCGCGTGACGTCACCGAGCTGAATGTGTGCTGAACGCGGAGGTGATGTACGTTCGGTACTGAGGATCGGTCGATTGTGAAGACGTACGACTACATCAACCGCATTGTCATAACGCTTCTTCTTAACGGTCTATGAGGGTACCTGGACGACACTCTCCCTGCTCGTTTCTACGCATCACCAAGATCTTGCGTGTGCATAGGAAAATTTTGAAATTACTACGTTCCCCAACAGTGGCATCCGAGCCAGGTTTATGCGTAGATGTTATATGCACGAGTAGAACACAAGTGAGTTGTTGGCGATACAAGTCATACTGCTTACCAACATGTCATACTTTGGTTCAACGGTATTGTTAGATGAAGTGGCCCGGACCGACATTACGTGTACGCTTACGCGAGACTGGTTCTACCGACGTGCTTTGCACATAGGTGGCTGGCGGGTGTCAGTTTCTCCAACTTTGGTTGAACCGAGTGTGGCTATGCCCGGTCCTTGTGAAGATTAAAACAACACTAACTCGACGAACTATCATTATGGTTTTGATGCATAGGTAAGAACGGTTCTTGCTCAACCCATAGCAGCCACGTAAAACTTGCAACAACAAAGTAGAGGACGTCTCACTTATTTTTGCAGGGCATGTTGTGATGTGATATGGTCAAGACATGATGCTATATTTATTGTATGAGATGATCATGTTTTGTAACGGAGTTATCGGCAACTGGCAGGAGCCATATGGTTGTCGCTTTATTGTATGCAATGCAATCGCCCTGTAATTGCTTTACTTTATCACTAAGCAGTAGCGATAGTCGTAGAAGCAATAGATGGCGAGACGACAACGATGCTACGATGGAGATCAAGATGCCGCGCCGGTGACGATGGTGATCATGACGGTGCTTTGGAGATGGAGATCAAAGGCACAACATGATGATGGCCATATCATATCACGTATATTGATTGCATGTGATGTTTATCCTTTATGCATCTTATTTTGCATTGTTTGACGGTAGCATTGTAAGATGATCTCTCACTAAATTTCAAGGTAAAAGTGTTCTCCTTGAGTATGAACCGTTGCTAAAGTTCGTCGTGCCGAGACACCACGTGATGATCTGGTTTGATAAGCTCAACGTTCATCTACAACGAGTGTAAGACAGTTTTGCACACGCAGAATACTCGGGTTAAACTTGACGAGCCTAACATATGCAGATATGGCCTCGGAACACTGAGACCGAAAGGTCGAGCGTGAATCATATAGTAGATATGATCAACATAGAGATGTTCACCATTGAAAACTACTTCATCTCACGTGATGATCGGTTATGGTTTAGTTGATATGGATCACATGATCACTTAGATGATTAGAGGGATATCTATCTAAGTGGGAGTTCTTAAGTAATATGATTAATTAAACTTAAATTTATCATGAACTTAGTACCCGATAGTATTTTTTTTCTTGTCTATGTTATTGTAGATAGATGGCCCGTGTTGTTGTTTCGTTGAATTTTAATGTGTTCCTTGAGAAAGCAAAGTTGAAAGATGATGGTAGCAATTACACCGACTGGGTCCGTAACTTGAGGATTATCCTCATTGTTGGACAGAGGAATTACATCCTAGAAGCACCGCTAGGTGCCAAGCCTGCTGCAGATGCTGCTGATGACGTTAAGAACGTCTGGCAGAGTAAAGCTGATGAGTACTCGATAGTTCAGTGTGCCATGCTTTACGGCTTAGAACCAGGACTTCAACGATGTTTTGAACGTCATGGAGCATATGAGATGTTTCAGGACTTGAAGTTAATATTTCAAGCAAATGCCCGGATTGAGAGATATGAAGTCTCTAATAAGTTCTACAGCTGCAAGATGGAGGAGGATAGTTCTGTCAGTGAACATATACTCAGAATGTCTGGGTACCATAACCACTTGACTCAACTGGGAGTTAATCTTCCTATTGATAGTGTCATTGACAGAGTTCTTCAATCACTGCCACCAAGCTACAAGAGCTTCGTGATGAACTATAATATGCAAGGGGTGGATAAGACGATTCCCGAGCTCTTCGCAATGCTAAAAGCTGCAGAGGTAGAAATCAAGAAGGAGCATCAAGTGTTGATGGTCAAAAAGACCACCAGTTTCAAGAAAAAGGGTAAAGGGAAGAAGAAATGAACTTCAAGAAGAACGGCAAACAAGTTGCTGCTCAGGAGAAGAAACCCAAGTCTGGACCTAAGCCTGAGACCGAGCTTCTACTGCAAACAGACTGGTCACTGGAAGCGGAACTGCCCCAAGTATTTGGCGGATAAGAAGGATAGCAAGGTGAACAAAGGTATATGTGATGTACATGTTATTGATGTGTACCTTACTAGAGCTCGAAGTAGCACCTTGGTATTTGATACTGGTTCTGTTGCTAATATTTGCAACTCGAAACAGGGACTATGGATTAAGCGAAGACTGGCTAAGGACGAGGTGACGATGCGCGTGGGAAATGGTTTCAAAGTCGATGTGATCGCCGTCGGCACGTACCTCTACATCTACCTTCGGGATTAGTTTTAGACATGAATAATTGTTATTTGGTGCCAGCGTTAAGCATGGACATTATATCTGGATCTTGTTTGATGCGAGACGGTTATTCATTTAAATCTGAGAATAATGGTTGTTCTATTTATATGAATAATATCTTTTATGGTCATGCACCCTTGAAGAGTGGTCTATTTGTGTTAATTCACAATAGTAGTGATAACATATTCATAATGTTGAAGCCAAAAGATGTAGAGTTGATAATGATAGTGCAACTTATTTGTGGCACTGCCGTTTGGGTCATATTGGTGTAAAGCGCATGAAGAAACTCCATACTGATGGACTTCTGGAATCACTTGATTATGAATCACTTGGTACTTGTGAACCATGCCTCATGGGCAGGATGACTAAAACGCCGTTCTCCGGAACAATGGAGCAAGCAACAGATTTATTGGAAATCATACATACTGATGTATGTGGTCCGATGAATATTGAGGCTCGCGGCGGGTATCGTTATTTTCTCACCTTCATAGATGATTTGAGCAGATATGGGTATATCTACTTAATGAAACATAAGTCTGAAACATTTGAAAAGTTTAAAGAATTTCAGAGTGAAGTGGAAAATCATCGTAACAAGAAAATAAAGTTTCTACAATCTGATCATGGGGGAGAATATTTGAGTTACGAGTTTGGTCTACATTTGAAACAATGCGGAATAGTTTCGCAACTCACGCCACCCGGAACACCACAGCGTAATGGTGTGTCCAAATGTCGTAATCGTAATTTACTAGATATGGTGTGATCTATAATGTCTCTTACTGATTTACCGCTATCATTTTGGGGTTATGATTTAGAGATGACCGCATTCAAGTTAAATAGGGCACCATCGAAATCCGTTGAGACGACGCCTTATGAACTGTGGTTTGGCAAGAAACCAAAGTTGTCGTTTCTTAAAGTTTGGGGTTGCGATGCTTATGTGAAAAAGCTTCAACCTGATAAGCTCGAACCCAAATCTGAGAAATGTGTCTTCATAGGATACCCAAAGGAGACTGTTGGGTACATCTTCTATCACAGATCCGAAGGCAAGACATTCATTGCTAAGAATGGATCCTTTCTAGAGAATGAGTTTCTCTCGAAAGAAGTGAGTGGGAGGAAAGTAGAACTTGATGAGGTAACTATACCTGCTCCCTTATTGGAAAGTAGTTCATCACAGAAACCGGTTCCTGTGACACCTACACCAATTAGTGAGGAAGCTAATGATCATGATCATGAAACTTCAGATCAAGTTACTACCGAACCTCGTAGGTCAACCATAGTAAGATCCGCACCAGAGTGGTACGGTAAATCCTGTTCTGGAAGTCATGTTACTTGACCATGATGAACCTAGGAACTATGAAGAAGCAATGGTGAGCCTAGATTTCGCAAAATGGCTTGAGGCCATGAAATCTGAGATGGGATCCATGTATGAGAACAAAGTATGGACTTTGGTTGACTTGACCGATGATCGGCAAGCCATCGAGAATAAATGGATCTTCAAGAAGAAGACTGACGCTGACGGTACTGTCTACAAAGCTCGACTTGTTGCGGAAGGTTTTCGACAAGTTCAAGGAGTTGACTACAATGGGACTTTCTCACCCGTAGCGATGCTTAAGTCTGTTCGAATCATGTTAGCGGTTGCTGCATTTTATGATTATGAAATTTGGCAAATGGATGTCAAAACTACATTCCTGAATGGATTTCTGGAAGAAGAGTTGTATATGATGCAACCAGAAGGTTTTGTCGATCCAAAGGGAGCTAACAAAGTGTGCAAGCTCCAGCGATCCATTTGTGGACTGGTGCAAGCCTCTCAGAGTTGGAATAAACATTTTGATAGTGTGATCAAAGCATATGGTATTATACATACTTTTGGAGAAGCCTGTATTTACAAGAAAGTGAGTGGGAGTTCTGTAGCATTTCTAATATTATATGTGGATGGCATATTGCTGATTGGAAATGACATAGAATTTCTGGATAGCATAAAAGGATACTTGAATAAGAGTTTTTCAATGAAAGACCTCAGAGAAGCTGCTTATATATTAGGCATCAAGATCTATAGAGATAGGTCAAGACGCTTAATTGTACTTTCACAAAGCACATACCTTGATAAAGTTTTGAAAAAGTTCAAAATGGATCAAGCAAAGAAAGGGTTCTTGCCTGTGTTACAAGGTGTGAAGTTGAGTAAGACTCAATGCCCGACCACTGCAGAAGATAGAGATAAAATGAAAAGTGTTCCCTTTGCTTCAGCCATAGGCTCTATCTTGTATGCAATGTTGTGTACCAGACCTGATGTGTGCCTTGCTATTAGTTTAGCAGGGAGGTACCAAAGTAATCCAGGAGTGGATCACTGGACAATGGTCAAGAACATCCTGAAATACCTGAAAAGGACTAAGGATATGTTTCTCGTTTATGGAGGTGACAAAGAGCTTGTCGTAAATGGTTACGTCGATGCAATCTTTGACACTGATCCGGATGATTCTAAATCGCAAACTGGATACGTGTTTATATTGAATGGTGGAGTTGTTAGTTGGAGCAGTTCTAAACAAAGCGTTGTGGCGGGATCTACGTGTGAAGCGGAGTACATAGCTGCTTCGGAAGTAGCAAATGAAGGAGTCTGGATGAAGGAGTTCATATTCGATCTAGGTGTCATACCTAGTGCATCAGGTCCAATGAAAATCTTTTGTGACAATACTGGTACAATTGCCTTGGCAAAGGAATCTAGATTTCACAAGAGAACCAAGCACATCAAGAGACGCTTCAATTCCATCCCGGATCAAGTCTAGGTGGGAGACATAAAGATATGCAAGATACATACGGATCTGAATGTTGCAGACCCATTGACTAAGCCTCTTCCACGAGCAAAACATGATCAGCACCAAGACTCCATGGGTGTTAGAATCATTACTGTGTAATCTAGATTATTGACTCTAGTGCAAGTGGAAGACTGAAGGAAATATGCCCTAGATGCAATAATAAAGTTATTATTTATTTCCTCATATCATGATAAATGTTTATTATTCATGCTAGAATTATATTAACCGGAAACATAATACATGTGTGAATACATAGACAAACAGATTGTCACTAGTATGCCTCTACTTGACTAGCTCGTTGAATCAATGATAGTTATGTGTCCTAACCATAGACATGAGTTGTCATTTGATTAACGGGATCACATCATTAGAGAATGATGTGATTGACTTGACCCATTTTGTTAGCTTAGCACTTGATCATTTCAGTTTACTGCTATTGCTTTCTTCATGACTTATACATGTTCCTATGACTATGAGATTATGCAACTCCCGATTACCGAAGGAACACTTTGTGTGCTACCAAACGTCACAACGTAACTGGGTGATTATAAAGGTGCTCTACAGGTGACTCCGATGGTACTTGTTGAGTTGGCATAGATCAAGAATAGGATTTGTCACTCCAATTGTCGGAGAGGTATCTCTGGGCCCTCTCGGTAATGTACATCACTATAAGCCTTGCAAGCAATGCAACTGATGAGCTAGTTGCGGGATGATGCATTGCAAAACGAGTAAAGAGACTTGTCGGTAACGAGATTGAGCTAGGTATTGAGATACTGACGATCGAATATCGGGCAAGTAACATACCTATAACAAAGGGAACAATGTATGTTGTTATGCGGTTTAACCGATAAAGATCTTCGTAGAATATGTAGGAACCAATATGAGCATCCAGGTTCCGCTATTGGTTATTGACCGGAGACGTGTCTCGGTCATGTCAACATAGTTCTCGAACCCGTAGGGTCTGCACGCTTAAAGTTCTGTGACGATCGGTATTATGAGTTTATATGTTTTGATGTACCGAAGGTAGTTCGGAGTCCCGGATATGATCACGGACATGAAGAGGAGTCTCGAAATGGTCAAGATATAAAGATTGGTATATTGGAAGCCTACATTTAGACTTCGGAAGAGTTCCAGGTGAAATCGGGAATTTATCGGAGTGCCGGAGGGGTTACCGGAACCCCCCGGGGGTTAATGGGCCTTGTTGGGCCCTAATGGAGAGAGAGGGGCCGGCCAGGGCAGGCCCCGCGCCCCCTCCCCCTTAGGTTCGAATTGGACTAAGAAGGGGGGCGGCGGCCCCCTTTCCTTCTCCTTCTCCCCCTTCCTTTCCCCCTCCTAGTAGGAGTAGGAAAGAGGGGAGTCCTACTCCTACTAGGAGGAGGACTCCTCCTCCTGGCGCGCCCTACAGGGGTAGCCGGCCTCCCCCTTGCTCCTTTATATACGGGGGCAGGGGGCACCCTAGGACACACAAGTTGATCATTGATCTCTCCCAGCTGTGTGCAGTGCCCCCCTCCACCATAATATACCTCGGTCATAGTGTAGCGGTGCTTAGGCGAAGCCCTGCGACAGTAGCTTCATCAACATCATCACCACGCTGTCGTGCTGATGAAACTCTCCTTCAAGCTCTACTGGATCATGAGTTCGCGGGACGTCACCGAGCTGAACGCGGAGGTGCCATACGTTCGGTACTGAGGATCGGTCGATCGTGAAGACGTACGACTACATCAACCGCATTGTCATAATGCTTCTGCTTAATGGTCTACGAGGGTATGTGGACGACACTCTCCCCTCTCGTTGCTATGCATCACCATGATCTTGTGTGTGCGTAGGAATTTTTTTGAAATTACTACGTTCCCCAACAACATCTTCATCGATATGCCCATCCTTATGCAGCATTGACCCCAAATATTAAAAGTATCCTTCTAGACGCCACATGTTGGGAAACGTAGTAGAATACAAAAAAATCGTCCTACGATCACGATCTCAGGAACACTATGAAAAGGCATTAAGAGGTACAGATCGGATTGTTACCAACAATGATTTGCAGCGTATGAAGGGTTGGTGTAGATTGTTGATGAAATCCCTTGAACCGTTCACGAAAGACCATTCGAACTGAAGACTGAAAACACGGCCTCTCTATGGATTGCATGAGTATGGGCTTCACGATCCGACAGCGCTTCGGCGTCTAGAGCTAGACGTCGCCGGAGAACTGGAGGAGGGATAAGAGAACCTCATGGGGCTTGTCTATTCTGAGGATTAGAGGAAACTAGAAGCATCTCTAATCTAGATCAAGTCTAAATTAGAACTAGAACAACTAGAGATAACTAGAGGAGAAATTTGTGTCTCTAAGGTCAAAAACCTCTAGTATATATAGGTGTAAGGGAGAGGGAGAGGGGTGGCCGACTGGGGAAGGGGCACCGCTCCCCTTGTGTCGGCCAAGGGAGGAGGTGGAGTCCAACTCCACCTCCCAACCGGTCCCCCTAGGGGCGCCTTCACTAATGGGCCCTAGGGCCCATTACCTCTCCAATAATAGGCCTTTTAGTATTTTCTTTAGCTCAATGACATTAAATAAATTCCCTGGACCTCATAATAATATTGTAGCCCTTTATAGTTTATATTTAAGTACCCAAAAATAATTTGCACCTATATATTAATACTCGTATTTCTTGGTATTCCCTAAAACACTTCTGGTAACCCCGAAACGCTTCCAGTTTATCTTGAAACAATTTCTTTTATTCCCGAAACTTTTGCGGTAATATTTTCTCATATTCCTTACTCCTATAGAACTCAACAAATCATAATACCTTAAGCATGTGACCTGATGACTCCATATTTTACACATCTTTAGTGCTCATGTGTTGCACATTATCTCCGTATATCAAGTTATATCATGTTCCATTGAGCCAACTATATATCCATATTCACGATTTCCAGTTTCTGTCATTTTCACTGCGAGCATTGCATAATATTTATTCTTAGTTGGCTTTTTATTAGTTTTCTTTGTATTTATGTGTCTTGTAGATGAGATGGACTTCCCAAGTACTTAGCATGATAAAAGGAGTTCAAATGATGGACACCCACGACCCGAGCCATTTCGAAGATGGAAAAAGTCATTTTTGTACAAATTGCTCCAAATGAAGATCTAAAACCAGAAATGGATCGGCGCCGTTCATACGAATCCAACGAGGCCAAGAACGTCAAATTCTGAGTTCGTATGAAGAAATGGCGACCATTTTACCGAAGAGAAGCAGCAAAAGAAATCCGTACGAAAGACGGCATTCCAAACGACCATGTGCAGTAGTTTGAGCGCCCATATGGACTCCACACAGCACCGAAAGGTGCCTCTTGTGACGAGATTCTTCGTGGATTTTGTTCCCATGACTCACTTGGCCTTCAAGGGATGATTTGGGAGTGAATTGGGCTCATCTAGAGCCCTTGGATGAAAGGAGAGGAGCCACATCAAGGGAAGAGGCATTGGGAGAGCTCTTATATAAACACCCTCAACCCTAGCCGCTGTCATCATTATCCATCATCATCATTCTCATCTCCAAGTCCAGCCGCCACCACATCAAGAACACACCATTGGGGCAACCAAGAGGAAGACCGGAAGGGAGCCGACGCTGGTAGGGCATGGCCATGGGTCGCCGCCGCCGTGCCTTCACCACCATCATCCACCGCCGCGGCGCCTCCATCATCATCCCTTCTTCATCCTCCATCATGGTCCCCGTGATGGGTCGTAACAACTCTTGAACACCCCCCCCCCTTATATGTGATGTTGTTTGAGTAATTGTTGGCGATGGGTTGGTCGATTACTGTTGTCTAGTTTAGTGGTTATCTGATATGTGTTGTCTAGTTATGTGTGTTGCTTCATGTTGCATATTTACCTCTGGTAATTTAGTGATGGAATATGTCCTATCCATTGGCGTAGTTGGAGAAATCCAACTCCCTAGGCCACACATGAAGTATATAGATGGTTGTGGAAACCGATTAACCTATGACGTGACAGGTGCAGATATATTGAGGGGAATACAATTATTCTAGGAGCACGGTTGTTCATAGAACCTAATTCCTTTGCACGGTCCTCAAACCACAAGGACCTTAATATCTCTGTGTTAGCCACCTTGGGTATGGGACAAGAAGTAGGATAAATGATTTATCTCAACGGCGTGTCTTGAGAGATAGTGTTATGTGAGGGACTGCCCACCAGAAGTAGACCACTGTATCCTATAATGCAGGTATTGACTTAGTCAAAACATGGCATAGTCATAAAACCCTAACTCCATTCCATGCCTGTACCGAACAAGGCCGTACCTAGATGCCAACAATCTCATCTAAAACATCACATACTTTTCTTAGTTTATTCCTCTGCTTAGTTTAGTATTTATTTTCAGTTCTCTCTAGTTTAGTTTAATTCCTTGTTTTTATCGTTCGCTTGCAACTTTCTTAAGTAAGATATTCCAAACTCCGGTTTAGGTGTGAGTGTGGTTGTGTTAGTGACAACACAATGCGAGGATTGTGGTGCCATCCCATTCGCTCCCCGTTGGATCGACAAACCTTACTTATCATGAATTGCTACATAACCCTGTGCACTTGCAGGCCATCAAGCTTTTTCTGGCACCATTGCCAGGGAGCATAGAGCCTAGCTATTACTTTCCCATTCATGCTTAGTTTACTTTTGCTTGTTGCAAAAGTCTATTAATCATGTCTTCCAAGATTTTTCTTAATGGACAGATGAAAACTATGATGGAGGACAAGAGAGACATAAACCCACCATTGGCTATTGATGACGAGAAGATAAAAGAATGGCTCCAAAAATCGGACAAGTGGTCATCACTAATATGCGAAGAATATTCAATCACTTGTAAAGATTGTGGAACCGGAGGGCATTTCACTTATCAATGTAAGTACAATTTATGATCCAGTGCTAGCAACTTATAATAGTGAAGATAAATGCAATGCTAGTATGGAGGTCATACAAGTTGTACTCTATATGGGTGCACATGAGGTTTCACAATGAATAGGAGGGACAGGGGCTAATTGCATTGTGCTTCATAGCGCTTATGTACAATTGCATCCTATTAGTCTCTTTTGCATTGATAATTTCCACAATAATGCTTTAGTGATTGACATGCCGGAACAAGTAGCTACCGCTTGGGAGGAAAAGAATCTTTTGCATGACTTGCAGGAAAATGAAGAGGAGGATGCGCCCCCTACCAATGCCATCTCTAGCGATGACTCATATGATGCCCAAATCCTTGATGAAAAGCCTCAAGAGGGCTTTGATTGTATTAAAGAATTAAGTGAAGTCATTCATAATGATGACCTAGAGTTGCAATCTTCAAAGGGTGAATCACTGGCTTCAACAGAAAATCATGAAGTGTTCGGCCTACTCTTGCCGGCCTCGTCCCATGACGGATCATCTCCAACCACTTCAAGGCAAGCCGGCACAAGACTGGCGTCTTTCTCAAGACTTCGCCAAGCAGTCCAAGATGACGCATTCATTCAACATCAACCCTAACGCCGACAAGATACCGATGGAACAATACATTAAGGGTGCCCAAGAGGCCACATGCCTGGCAAACCCAAGTATTTCCGAGGTCAGACTCATAAAGGTAGGTCGCAACTATCGTTGAAACAGATGAAGCCCGCTTGGGTTCTCATTCCCGAAGACGAAGGACTCCAACTCCATACGCATTCAGGGCTACTGACGGTGCCATACACCTAGGGTACCTGCCTCTGGGGAACAAGGTCGCTAGGCCGGCCTCAGAGCCCGAAGGTAGCCTAGGGCCCTCGCCACTAATGGCGGGCCTCCTCCAGAAGGATATACACTACTTGTACCACAAGACATGTGCTTGATTGCTCTCTGACTATAGCGCCAGAAAAGCTCATGTCTGCTAGGACTACATCGGTATTTCCCCAAAGAGGAAGGGGTGATGCAACACAACGACGGTAGGTATTTCCCTCAATGAAGAAACCAATGTTATCGAACCAGTAGGAGAACCAAGCAACACAACGTAAACAACACCTACACACAAATAACAACACCTCGCAACCCGACGTGTTAAAGGGGTTGTCAATCCCTTTCGGGTTATGATGCTAGAAAATTGTAGTAGATTGAAATAATAGATCGCAAATATAATAAAGTGGAGCAAAGTATTTTTGTATTTTTGGTTTAATAGATCTGAATAAAAATGCAAAGGAAAAGTAGATCGCAAGAAAATATATGAGGAAGAAGACCCGGGGGCCGTAGATTTCACTAGTGGCTTCTCTCGAGAAAGATAGCAAATGGTGGGTAAACAAATTACTGTTGGTCAATTGATAGAACCTCAAATAATTATGATGATATCCAGGCAATGATCATTACATAGGCATCACATCCAAGATTAGTAGACCAACTCCTGCCTGCATCTACTACTATTACTCCACACATCGACCACTATCCATCATGCATCTAGTGTATTAAGTTCATGTAAAACAGAGTAATGCAATAAGAATGATGACATGATGTAGACAAGATCCATTTATCTATTGCGTAGATATAGATCCCATATTTTTATCCTTTGTAGCAACGATACATACGTGTCGGTTCCCTCTCTGTCACTGGGACCAACCACCATAAGATCGAACCCACTACCAGGCACCTCTTCCCATTGCAAGACAAATAGATCAAGTTGTCCAAATAAAACCCAAATATTGGAGAAGAAACACGAGGCTATAAGAGATCATGCATATAAGAGATCAAAGAAACTCAAATAACTTTCATGGATAAAAAGAGATAGATCTAATCATAAACTCAAAGTTCATCGGGTCCCAACAAACACACCGCAAAAGAGTTACATCATATGGATCTCCAAGAGACCATTGTATTGAGAACCAAACGAGAGAGAGAAAGCCATCTACCTACTAACTACGTACGTGAAGGTCTACAAAGAACTACTCACGCATCATCGAAGAGGCACCAATGGTGGCGGTGAACCCCATCCGAGATGGTGTCTAGATTAGATATGGTGGTTCTGGACTCTGTGGCGGCTGGATGAATATTTCATCGACTCCCCTAGGGTTTTGGGAATATTTGGGTATTTACAGAGCAAAGAGGCGGTCCAGGGGGCACCCGAGGTGGGCACAACCCACCAGGGCGCGCCTGGGCCCCCTCGGGGCTCCCGCAGGTGCTACCAGGGCCCAACATGTTCCTTCTAGTCCATAAAATTTCGTGGCATTTGGACTCCGTCTCATATTGATTTTCTGCGATGTAAAAACACGGAAAAAACAGGAACTGCCACTTGTCACTATGCCAATAGGTTAGTACCAAAAAATGATATAAAAGGACTACAAAATGATTATAAAACATCCAAGATTGATAATATAACATCATGGAACAGTCAAAAAATATAGATACGTTGGAGACGTATCAGCATCCCCAAGCTTAACTCCTACTCGTCCTTGAGTACGTAAGTGATAAAAACAGAATTTTTGATGTGGAGTGTTGTTTAACATGTCATATCATATTCTTTCCTTTATAGCATGGACAATTGGACTTTTTATGTGATTCAAAGCAATAGTCTAGTTTTGGCATGATGATTTAGATACTCAAGCATATCAACAAGCAACCATGTCTTTCAAAATATCAATGCTAAAATAAGTTATCCCTACAAAATCATATAGTCTTGTCATGCTCTGTCTTCTTAACACAAAGTATTTATCATGCACAACCCCGATGACAAGCCGAGCAATTGGTTCATACTTTTTAACACGCTTCGGCTTTTTCAACTCTTACGCAATACATGAGCGCAAGCCATGGATATAGCACTACAGGTGGAATAGAGTATGATTATATGGGTAAATATAGAGAAGACAAAAAGGTAAGAAAGTTTCACATCGATGCGTCTAACCAACGGGCTATGGAGATGCCCATCAATCGATATCAACGTGAGGAGTAGGGATTGCCATGCAACGAATGCACTAAGAGCTATAACTGTATCAAAGCTCAATATGAAAACTAAGTGGGTGTGCATCTAATCCTATAATGAAAAATTCTCACTAGTATATGAAAGTGACAACATAGGAGACTCTCCATATGAAAAACATGGTGCTACTTTGAAGCACAAGTGTGGTAAAGGATACTAGCAATGCCCATTCTCTCTTTGTTTATTATTATTTTTCTTTTTTCTTTTTCTTTTTCCTTTTTTCTTTCTTTTTTTCTTCTTTTTTCTTTTTTTCTTTTCTCTTTTTTCTTTTTTTTCTTCTCTCATTGTCCGGAGTCTTATCCCGACTTGTGGGGGAATCATAGTCTCCATCATCCTTTCCTCACTAGGGCACTGCTCTAAAAATGAATAATGGTGATCATCACACTTCTATTTACTTATAACTCAAAAGAAATAAAAATTACGACTCGATACCTATGACAAAATATGACTCTATATAAATGCCTCTAGCATGTACCGGGATATGCAATGATCTAGCGTAACATGTATGAAAAATGATGAATGGTGGCTGAGCCACAAACACTATGTCAGCTATATGATCATGCAAAGCAATATGACAATGAATGCTCAAGTCATCAAACGGAAGCAGTGGAAGTTGCATGGCAATATATCTCGGAATGGCCATGGAAAAGCCATAATAGGTAGGTATGGTGGATGTTTTGAGGAAGATATAATGAGGCTTATGTGTGATAGAGTGTATCATATCACGGGGTTTGGATGCACCTGCGAAGTTTGCACCATGTCTCAATGTGAGAAAGGGCAATGCATGGTACCGTAGAGGTTAGCAAATTGCGAAAAGGTTAGAGTGCGTATAATCCATGGACTCACATTAGTCATAAAGAACTCATATACTTATTGCAAAAGTTTATTAGCCCTCGAAGCAAAGTACTACTACGCATGCCACTAAGGGGATAGATTGGTAGGAAAAGATCATCGCTCGTCCCCGACCGTCACTCATAAGGAAGACAATCAAAAATAAATCATGCTCCGACTTCATAGCATAACGAGAGACTATACATGCATGCTTCAGGAATCACAAACCTTAACACCAATATTCCTACTAGAGCATAATTACTCATCAACATAACTCACATATCACATCATCATATCTCAAAACTATTACTAAGAATCCAGTTTATTTTGTCCCATGATCTTCATGACATTTTTCTTTTCTTTATCCTTCTTGGATATCTATCACTTTGGGACTATTTTTCATGTGTTGCTTTTCATAAGCTCAAACAAATATAAGTGAAGATCATGAGCATAATATTTCTTTCTCTCAAAATAATTTAAATGAACCAAGAGAAAATTTCTTCAAAATTTTACTAACTCTCAAATAAATCTAAGTGAAGCAAGAGAGCATTTCTTCAAAAATACTAAGCACATAGTGCTCAAAAAGATATAAGTGAAGCACTAGAGCAAGTACTAGCTCATAAAAGATTTAAGTGAAGCATAGAAAGCAAATCTAACAAGTCATGACATAATTTTGGCTCTCTCGAATAGGTGTGTCCAGCAAGGATTGATAACTTAAAACAAAAAATAAAACAAGCAAAGACACATATCATACAAGACGCTCCAAACAAACACATATCATGTGACGAATAAAAATATAGTCTCGAGTAAAATACTGATAGTTGTTGGAAGAAAGCGGGGATGCCACTCGGGGGGCATCCCCAAGATTAGTTGGTTGCTCATTTTTGGATAATAGCTTGGGATGCCGGGGCATCCCAATCTTAGGCTTTTCCATCCTTCCTTCATCCATCGTAAGATAACCCAAAACTTGAAAACTTCAATCACACAAAACTCAACAAAACCATCGTAAAATCCGTTAGTATAAGAATAATAAACCACTACTATAAGTGTTGTATCAAACCAATTCATTTTTTTGTATTATATCTACTGTATTCCAACTTTTCTATGGCAAAAACTCATCAAAGAAAACCATAAAGCCATCAAAATAAGCACACAACACAAAGAAACAGAATCTGTCAAAACAGAACAGTATGTAGAAATCTGACTATTTCGAATACTTCTATAACTCCAAAAATTCTGAAAAATTAGGACGGCCTGAGAAATTTGTATATTGATCTACTGCAAGTGGAATGGGTATTTTATCCCTCTCAGGTAAAAAATGAAAATTAATTTCATGAGCATAAAAGTTTCTGTTTTTTCAGCAAGATCAAACAACTATCACCCAAGAAGATCCTAAAGGCTTTACTTGGCACAAACACAAATTAAAACATAAAAAACACAATCATAACAGTAGCATAATTTTGCTAACACACAAGAACAGGAAGCAAAAAGCAAAACTAAATTTTATTCATTGGGTTGCCTCCCAACAAGCGCTACAGTTTTACGCCCTTAGCTAGGCATAAAGTAAGGATCTAAGTTTTGTCATCTTTGGTTCGAGATCCATAAGATGCCCTCATGATTGATTCATAGGGTGGCTTAATTCTAGTTCTAGGAAAGTGTTTCATACCCTTCCTCAAAGGAAATTGGAACTTAATATTGCCTTCTTTCATATCAGTCACGACACCGATACTGCGTAAAAATGGTCTACCAAGAATAATTGGACAAAATGGATTGCAATCAATATCAAGAACAATAAAATCTATGGGCACATAATTCCTATTTGCAAGAATAAGAACATAATTAATTCTTCCCATAGGCTTTTTAATAGTAGAATCCGCCAAGTGCAAATTTAAAGAGCATGATTCAAGATCGGTAAGACCAAGCACATCATATAAAGATTTCGGAATTGTAGAAACTCTAGCACCCAAGTCACACAAAGCAAAAAACTCATAATTTTTAATCTTGACTTTGATAGTAGGTTCCCATTCATCATGCAATTTTCTAGGAATTGAAACTTCTAATTCCAATTTTTCTTCAAGAGCTTTCATCATAGCATCAACAATATGTTTAGTAAATGCTTTATTTTGTTCATAAGAATGCGGGGAATTTATCATGGATTGCAACAAAGGAATACAATCAATCAAAGAGAAACTATCATAATTAAAGTCTTTGTAACCCAAAAGATTGGGCACATCACTAGCTAAAGTTTTGACCTCTTCAAACCCACTTTCATCATTTTTTAACAAGATTTTCACCCTCCGAAATATTGGGACGCCTTCTACCTAAAGTTGACTCTTCTCCAGTCCCTTTTTCATCAATATTAACTTTACTAAACAAGGAATCAATAGAAGAAACACCAATCATTTTAAGATCTTCATCACTTTTGCGAAAGAAATCACCAGAAAGCACTTTTTCTAATAATTCTCTTTTAGCTCTAAGCATAGCGGTTCTTTTCTTATTTTCATCCATAGAAACATAAAGAGATTTAATTGATTCATCAACCTTAGGCACAAAAAATTTCATCTTGAGATTTTCCACATCATGAGAAATTCTATCAACACTTCTAGACAAATCATCAATCTTATTCAACTTTTCTTCTATGGAAGTGTTGAAAACTTTTTGCGTGTTGATAAATTCTTTAATATTATTCTCAAGATCAGAGGTGTTCCTATTATTATTATATGATTGATTTCCATAGGAATTACCATAATTATTAGAGGAATTACTAGGAAAAGGCCTAGGATTAAAATTACCTCTATAAGCATTGTTGTTGAAATTATTTTGAGAGATAAAATTCACATCTATGGCATCACTATTTTGCTCAATCAAAGTAGACAAAGGCATATCATTAAGATCAATAGGAGCACTTCTACTAGCAACCAATTTCACAAGAGCATCAACTTTTTCACTCAAAGAAGAAATTTCTTCAATCGAATTAACTTTTTTACTAGTAGGAGCCCTTTCGGTATGTCATTGCAAATAATTTGCCATGATATTGTCAAGAAATTTGGTGGCTTCACCCGAAGTAATTTCCATAAAAGTAACACCCGTGGTGGAATCTAAAAGATTACGAGAAACGAAATTCAACCCCGCATAAAATTTTTGTATGATCAACCAAAGATTTAACCCATGAGTTGTGCAATTCCTTAGCATCATTTTCATCCTTTCCCAAGATTGTGCAACATGCTCATGTTCAAGTTGCTTGAAATTCATGATCTAGGTTCTAAGGAAAATAATTTTTGCGAGAGGAAAATACTTAGTGATAAAAGCATCTTTGCACTTATTCCAAGAATCGGTACTATTGCGAGGCAAAGAAGAGAACCAATTTTTTGCAGAATCACGCAAAGAAAACGGAAATAATTTCATCTTGACCACATCATTGTCCACATCTTTTTTATTTTGCATATCGCATAATTTCACGAAGGTATTAAGATGGGACGCAACATCCTCATTAGGAGTACTGGAAAATTGGTCTTTCATAACAAGATTCAGCAAAGCAATATTAATATCACAAGTCTCCGCACTAGTGGCGGGAGGAGCAAGCAGACTGCCGATAAAATCATTGTTGTTGGTATTTGAGAAATCACATAACGTGGTGTTCTCTTGAGTCATGATGACCACACAACAAGATTGCACTCAAAAACAGATCCGGCAAGAAAATGGTGAACGAAAAAGAGAGGCGAATAAAACGACAAATTTTTGTGAAGTGAGGGAGAGGAAAACGAGAGGCAAATGGCAAATAATGTAAATTGCAAGGAGATGAGATTTGTGATTAGGAACCTGGTTATGAATAAGATCCTCCCCGGCAACGGCGCCAGAAATTCCTTTTGATTGCTCTCTGACTATAGCGCCAAAAAAGCTCATGTCTGCTAGGACTACGTCGGTATTTCCCCAAAGAGTAAGGGATGATGCAGCACAACGATGGTAGGTATTTGCCTGAGTGAAGAAACCAAGGTTATCGAACCAGTAGGAGAACCAAGCAACACGACGTAAACAACACCTGCACACAAATAACAACACCTCGCAACCCGACGTGTTAAAGGGGTTGTCAATCCCTTTCGGGTAACGATGCTAGAAAATTATAGTAGATTGAAATAATAGATCGCAAATATAATAAAGTGCAGTAAAGTATTTTTGTATTTTTGGTTTAATAGATCTGAATAAAAATGCAAAGGAAAAGTAGATCGCAAGCAAATATATGAGGAAGAAGACCCGGGGCCCGTAGGTTTCACTAGTGGCTTCTCTCGAGAAAGATATCAAACGGCGGGTAAACAAATTAATGTTGGGCAATTGATAGAACCTCAAATAATTATGACGATATCCAGGCAATGATCATTACATAGGCATCACGTCCAAGATTAGTAGACCAACTCCTGCCTGCATCTACTACTATTACTCCACACATCGACCACTATCTAGCATGCATCTAGTGTATTAAATTCATGAAAACATGAAGTAATGCAATAAGAACGATGACATGATGTAGACAAGATCCGTTTATCTATTGCGTAGATATAGATCCCATCTTTTTATCCTTAGTAGCAACGATACATACGTGTCGGTTCCCTTTATGTCACTGGGATCAATCACCATAAGATCAAACCCACTACCGGGCACCTCTTTCCATTGCAAGATAAATAGATCAAGTTGTCCAAACAAAACCCAAATATCGGAGAAGAAATATGAGGCTATAAGAGATCATGCATATAAGAGATCAAAGAAACTCAAATAACTTTCATGGATATAAAAAGATATGACTGATCATACACTCAAAGTTCATCAGATCCCAACAAACACACCGCAAAAAGAGTTACATCATATAGATCTCCAAGAGACCATTGTATTGAGAATCAAGAGAGAGAGAGAGAGGTGAAGCCATCTAGCTACCAACTACGCACCCAAAGGTCTATAAAGAACTACTCACGCATCATCGAAGATGCACCAATGGAGGTGGTGAACCCCATCCGAGATGGTGTCTAGATTGGATCTGGTAGTTCTGGACTCTGCTGCGGCTGGATGAATATTTCATCGACTATCCTAGGGTTTTGGGAACATTCGGGTATTTATAGAGCAAAGAGGCGGTCCAGGGTCACCCGAGGTGGGCACAACCCACCAGGGCGCGACTCCCCCCAAGTGCTACCAGGGCCCAACATGTTACTTTTGGTCCATCAAAAATCTCCGTAAAGTTTCGTGGCATTTGGACTCCGTCTAATATTGATTTTCTACGATGTAAAAAACACGGGAAAAACAGGAACTGGCACTTGGCACTATGTCAATAGGTTAGTACCAAAAATGATATAAAATGACTATAAAATGATTATAAAACATCCAAGATTGATAATATAACAGTATGGAACAATCAAAAATTATAGATACGTTGGAGACGTATCTGTGCTCTAGTAGATGACTTGGGGATCAAGCCATACAAACCGACTTGGGCCATGTAATCCTAGCCCTCACCCATCTATTTAAGGGAAGGTAGGGGCTCCCAATTTGGCGGCTGACATGTCTTCCACCTCTCCATTAGACCTCATACAGATCCAACTGATGTATACCTCATATGAGGCCATATCAATACGATCTGACATGCAGGATGTAGGGTATTACTCCACCATAGAGGCATGAACCTGGGTAAAATCCGTGTCCTGTGTGTAACCCAATATGATCCTCTATGCACTCCGCTCCATGAGGAACTCTATGCAGGGATTTGACGGAATTTCGCTTTGTCAGTTGCTCTCCCTAGAAACATGCGACAACAAAAATCTATTTGTTGGGATCTTTGTGATTCCATTTTGTGAGATGAACCAAACATGTTTTCGTTTGATTATATCCCCTTTACGTTAACAACGTCATCTAACACCGATTATGTTTGCGTTAACAATGCCGAACCAAACACCTCCATGGAGTATAACGTAAGAAGACCTACCAAACATCATGTAGTGCCTCAGCGTAGCAGTAAGCAGGCAACCAAACACAGGACCCCGATGCAAGAAAAGGGGGATGGACTTGGCCATGACAACGCCTCCAGGGAGGACACGGCGTCCACACGTGTCTCCGTTGCCCGAAGCCGCAGTCGCGCCAGATTTCTCCTCGACCCTGTCCGTCACTTCTTCAGAGTGCAACAAACTGGGAGAGAGGGGGGGCAAAGCTGCCACCTTGGGTCCTCACCATGAAGAGGGGGAGTCGAATGTCGCCGCACCGCCGCCCACACACCACCATGCCGCCCAAAAAGGCACGTCCACCATAGCCCCTGGTCGCCGCACGAGTAGCTGACGACGAATCCTCCACATGGGGGACCATGGGCTGCATCCACCCGCCACAACCTCGCCGCCCTCACAACGAGGGAATGCAGCGCCGCTGCCGGGATGCCGCAGCACATCCAGCCGTGACGCCCGACCAACCACCTCGTCGCACCTCCACCCCGGGGAGAAGAGGGCGACTCCACTGTAGCCTAAGGCTGTCACCCCAGTGTATCAACATCGGACCAACACCGACGGGAGCCCTCGCACCACCCGCAACCCAGGCGGCCAGATCTGACTGAGCCAGACCAAGTCCACCCAACGGCCACGGGACGGCACACGCACAGCCCCCCGAGCCCTATGATGAAGGTTGAGCCAATGCAGCCTATCAAACAATGTGCACAACATATTTTTAGTCTGCATCTACTCAGCCCGTCTTCGACACATATGCAAGAGGCAAAAAACGATGCAAGATATCAAACACACCCTAAGTTTGTGGACGGCGTATCTTTATTTGGTATTAAATAAAGCCAAGCCATGATAGCATTATCTACTACCCCTATAAAAGGAAGAGAGGGCGGAGAACCAAATCATCCTATCCATCCAAACCTGCAATCTGATGGTCTACATCGCTTCAAAACACCAAACACGTTTTATACTTTAATTACCCATAGTGCCATTATGTTTAATTAATTACCCAGCATGCCATTACCTTAATCATCTCCTCTTTCATCACGCAGGAACAAAACCAAAACCGCTGCCCATGCCTCACCGCCAGCCACACCCCACGCCTCGCCCCACCTCTTTCCCTACAACCTCGCCGCCAACTACCGCCTCCACCCGTGCCTCGATCTTCATGCGCCGCCGTCCGCCGGACCGCCTCGACCTGTGCCTCTCCACGCGCTGCCGGACCACCGGGCCCACGCGCCGCCGGCTTGCCTCAACCCGTGCCTCTCCATGCGCCGTCGTATCGCCGCGTCCATGCTCCAGCCGCCCGGCCGCGTCGTCCACGCGCCGCCTGGACTGTCGCGTCCACGCTCCAGGCGCACGGCCGCGTCACCCACCGGATGCCCGGACCGCCGCGTCCACGCTCGAGGCGCACGGCCGCGTCGTCGTCTATGCTCCAGGCGCAACACCGGGCATCCACGCTACAGGTGCCTTCCCCTCCGATTCATGCGTCGCCGCCGCCTTCGTCCCCATCCCAACTTGCCGCCTCGATTTGCTCCGCGTCTCCAACCGTACCAAGATCTCAACCCCATCGTCCTCTTCCACCTCCCTCTCTTATTCCCCTGTGCCTGGGTGAGGTGGGCCATGACGTGCACACGGCAAAGAGCGGTTGCGGTTCTGGCACCGGTGGAGCTCCTACGGCTGGTTGTTGATTGCCGCGACATCGACGGGTGGCGCCGCCGTGGAAAGCCTCCATGCTCTACAGCCCTTGCACGGCGAGACTTCCTTCTCCTCCCGCCTTGCCATGATGCGCGGCTCCTCGGCTGCGCGCGCCCCGGGGACTCCCTCTTCTTCCACTACAACGGCCACAGCCTGGGGTTGCTGTCGTCTGAGACCTGCCAGTACGACGACAAGGGGTTTGACTCCACACCAATGTCATCAAGGTAAGCTAGCTTGGTACACGAATTAGACTCACAGATTAGTTCAATATACAGTGAGTCAGCAAGCAAGCGATTAATAATTATTCCCAGGTTCCTGTTTCAGACAATCATGATGTTGCTGTTTTTTAGAGCAATGCTATTGTCCTATTGCACACTACGGTATATATTTGAATCCAAGTTTTATTGATTCCACACTGCCTAAATTAACCACTATTTTCTTTTCTTCCTTCAGTTGCTCGGTCAAAGTGTGACAACCTGCTATGGGGTGGTTCTCTTATTGAATATGTGAGTAATATAAGTACTCCTATCGTCATAGCTGAGCAAGCTTTAGTGCATTATTTGTTAATAATGGATGGACTTTACTGCCACAGAGGTTGATCAAACTATCACAGGGTGGTTGTACCTAAGGCATGGTTTTGTGAGTTACAGTGCCCATGTAAGTGTATATATTAGATATCAGAATTCGTTATGTTCAAGCATTAGAACACTGGAAAATTCTAACATTTACCACTACAGCCTGAGGAATTCACCGTTATTGGATTAAAGAGAAAACACCGGGCCTTTGTTTGAGCAATACAAATAAATTATTATGGAATATACTATAAACTCTGAAATCATGATTCATAAGCAGCATAGAATAATTTACCTATAGATTCAGGTGTGTCTATACAGGTGCGAGGAGGTTATTTACCTTCCACTGAAAGAATAGGTTCCCGTGAGCTTCCACTAGATTTTTCTTAATCTAGAATAGAGTTGGCATCTTTAATCCCATCGAGTCGATGTGCTGACACTGCTCATAATCATGACACATTTGTACTGTTTACAGAAATTTTCACTTTGGAAGTGGAAGTAATGATAGTGAGGAGAAGTCAACTAAACAACAGAAGGTTAAGAGTTCAACTTGAATTATGTATCAAATTAATTATGTCATCAAGATGCCTTAGATTTTAATTAGATGAAATTTTATTACCTTGGCCATCTATTGGAGTAGAGTAGAGTAGTGGGTGACCACAAACCCCCCTCGCTATTTTTAGATATTGAGGATCTTTAGGATCTTTGAAGAACAACGTGACTGTACATCTACTCTAGCAATTTTTCATATTGGTTGTATGTGTCCTATAAATGGCTTGGATTCCTATAATAATAAGGAGATCATATGTGGCTGATGTTTTCTGAAATGACCAATTAGTTGTGTTGTTTATCAGATATTCCTAATATTGGTGTTATTGCAATCCAGGAACTTGCCTGTATGGTGTTTGCTAGAATAGAAGAATCTGCAAAAAGGTTGGTATAACCTGTTTATCTGCAGGGATTACATCTTCTTTCTTGTTAACTGTGGTAATAATCATTGATTACAGCTAAACTAATTATAACACGAATTGTTTCTTTCTGTGTATGTGTGCAGAGGTCGGATGTGGGCTGTACATGGGCATTAACTCGTTTCTGGGATTCAGGAGGGAGCATGTGCCATGGAACTTCAAGAAGACAAGAACCATGCGTACCTCCACGTTGTGCAGCGGCAGAAGCCGGATCACGATGAGCCAGAGCACCCGCTGATGAAGTCACTGTCCTCACCATCAGTATGACAAACTTGTCGCTCATTAGATCATGCACGTATCGTCTACATCTATGCACAGCCTGTGGCCTACGTGAATGACATGCTTTGGTTGGCAACGTAATATCTTCTGTTTGGCTCTGCTTTTTTAATAATGATGACAACCAAAAAATACATTATCAATGGATTCACATCATGTGTTATTCTGGAGCAGGTTACTATACATGACTGAAACTGTGCAAAGTACACACGATATGATGTGTTCTGTCGTAGCTGATTGTTACAAATGATGTATTATTGTAATGTTTACATTTGGATGCCCTCGCTCCAATAAACATGCACACAACCAGCTGAGGCACCTGCTTCGTTAGGATCCAAGGAGTGTACCCCTTGGAGCAACATAACCAACATGCATGCACGCACACAGTGTTACTGTCGAAGTACCTCAGAGTTCTAACTCGCTATGTTCACCTGGTAAAAACACCTTCAAATACTACTACATTAATGAGACATCTTCACCTTTGTTTATGAGTTTGTCAGCTCTTCTTCTAAACAGGTTCAGCCTCTATGGTACCAATCTCCGAGAGTACTTCTCTTCCGGTGGCTCAAAACGACAGTTGCAACCGCCGGTGTGAGTGTCGAAGAGTGTTAACCATCTACCGAGGAAGCGTCATTTGGTATGAAGGTCCAACCTTCTGTTGTAGGAAAGGCAAGGTCAAGGTATTTATCCTGGAGGTTCCTCAAGAGATGCAACAATTGTTTACAAGTCAAGTAGATAAAGATGAAAGTACTTTAGACAACACATTAGATATTTCAACTCCCACTTCTCCTTGACAGGTCTTGGAGTTATCCTTGACCAACGGGTCAACGCCACGGCAAGAACTGGCGTATGTATATTTCGTGCTCATGGTCAGTTGTACCATCGTCTGGACCATCTTGTACCAGGTAGTCATAGACCCAGACATATGCAACTATATATTTATGATACGGATGAAGCCTTGGAACATAGGGTGAAGCGCTCTCCGGATATTGATATCAATCTCATATGAAAGATTCTACGTATATTGGAGAACAACCCGTATGTTCAGTTGATCACATGTCAGATTTTTATCTTTCTTATTATTCTATATACAACCATATTCTTTGAACCTTCACGTAGTATAAGTTTTCTAATGTTGTATTTTTATGGCTACCCAGAGGTTCTCATCATTGATCTACTACTTGAAGAAGATAATGGAGGTAACACGAATGCGAGAAGAAAATACTATACCTGTTGTGCTTCGCTTGGCCTTCAGTCAGCAAGATCAGCAGCCAGCTCCTACCTGTAGTTCAACCTCTCAGGATTCAAAGACTTCCGCAAGGATTGGTTACAAGAGAGTCTTTTCCTTCCTATGATCTTGTGTATATCTTGTACAGTTCTGCTCAATGTTGCGCTTGAAATATGGCATTGGATTGAGCTCATGTGTGAGACTTATGGATTCTGAACCTTTTGCTTTGCAATGTGTGATAATGATGTGTGAGACTTATATATTGTGACACCAAATTTATGTGATGTGTGCAATTCTGTAATGTGAGGCCAAACTAAGTTCTGTCCATTTTATTTGATTTTCAACATATGGTATACCCATGGTGGTCTAACAATGCCTAAATGATGCCAATTTTGTTTGTCTAATATACTACTGATAATTTTGGATAAGTTTAAGACATTTTGTTCAAATTTGTGAAGTCTGAACACACTTTTGGGTGTGGTTAAATGTACCGAGTTGTTTTTGCTTTACATGCTGAACACACTTTTGAAGTACCTTTACATGTAGACCTTATTTTTCTTTTTTCCAAATACCATGGAAACCTAGCACGTAAGCAGGCTTGTTTGCCTAATTTTTTAAAAAGAAACTGCATGTTAATTCTCACATATATTTGTATATTAGTCTAGATGTACATTTGCACGTGCATGCTTACTAGTAACTATATAAAAGAAACACCAGAGAGTAAATTAATTTAACATGTTTTTTTTTGGTGGCAGACGCTTCTCTGGCCGTCGTTTCCAGTCGGCCTGCAGGTAGCCGTGTTGCTCGCTTCGCTTAGCACTTCCTGCCTTGATGGTCTCCTTGCTCCCTCGCGCACCCTACCTTGCCTCCCTCGGCAAACCCACCTCCCGCGCTTCCTCCTCCTCGCTGCGACTGCCGGCCATGTCCTCCTCCGCCCCCGCCCGCGCGGCCACGGCGGCGGCCGAGCCGGAGGCGTCCCGCCCAAGGAAGATGCCGGTGCTCTTATTCGACGTCATGGACACCGTCGTCCGCGACCCCTTCTACCACCACATCCCCTCCTTCTTCCAGTTCAGTACACGCCCCTACTCCTTATTCCTCAGCTTGGTTTATCGCTATCCATTCATGTGTTCGTGTGGTCTAGGCATGCCCCCGCTGACTAGATGTTCGACGGAATGCGTGGTTGGTTCTTGGTGGTGACGTGGGCAAAGAAGCTAGCCCGGACGCGTGGTGTTTTTAGATATTTTGATCATGCATTATGTGGCAATTTCGCTTAAGATGTGCTGTATCCGCTACTGAATTACTGGAATTTTACTTAGGAATTGCTGAACGATACACCAGTTAATTGAAATATGTAAAACGTGATACCAAAAAAATAGTTATTCAGTACTGCAGAATAGAGTGTTATGGGTTGTTGAGGGCTATTCCTTAGTGATGTTTTATATTTTGCACTCATGTTTCAGTACCTCAAGGAATCTGTTGAATTAGTATCTTATTTGTTGTATTATTTAAGTCTGTTGGTTTCCACTTTATCAATATTGCATTCCGTTCTAATTGATCCTACTTTTTTTCTTCTAGAATGTCCATGAAGGAACTCCTAGAAAGCAAGCATCCAACATCATGGTCCGAATTTGAGATGGGGTTGATTAATGAGGTAAGAACTATAGAAGCTTGACTTATTTTCTCTCTATATGATGGTATTTCTGCTAATTCCAGATCAGTAATATTGTACAAATATGACTTAGACCAATGAATGTGACAAGACTGGGGGTACAGCCTAGGAACGAGGGTTGGGTGGCCATGGTACCTGGGGTGGGAGGAAGAGAAGGTTGCGGACAGGGATTATATCTTGGCTAGTTTATTCTCATTCATTGGATCATCCATATGGGTACATGGTGTTACTTATATAGGGAAGATTCAGCTTGATGCCTAGCATAGGATCCCACCTTCCCTAGCAAACCATATTTTATCTTCCATTCAAGCCTATCACTCTCCTAACCAAATAGATATCTACTATACTTATGTCCTTAACTGATTTTAATAGTAATTCCTGCACAGGATGATTCCTAGCTTGGTGCTTGCCTGCGCTATCGGGCATTGACCTGACGCCCACGAAATAGACATGCAGAGCAAATAAAACAAAACTAACGCATTAGAGAAAGATAAACTAAATGATAAGGTACCACATGGTTCTTTATGAATCAAATTTTGTTTTAGAGCAGCAGTGTGGAACCAAAACTTAATTGTTTGAAGAGCAGCACTGGGGAATTGACTTTTATCAAATACGAACTTGATATATCTTTGTGCAGTTGATTTGTGGCTTATAACATTGCATGGACACCATCTTATGATGAATTTGGTACAAAAGCCCTACTACTTCTTAATTATTTGCGGGGCTTTATTTTAGAGACTTGTGGGGCTTATGTTTGTTTGTTCGCATTCGTGAAACAATATGTTTATTTGTCATTGGAATAATGAAACTGCTACTAGGTAATTGCTTGCAATAATCTGCTTCATTGCACCTCTAACAACAGAGAGATAAGCCATCCACGGTTGTCATGTTTCTTCCCTCTATATTTTATTAATCGGTCATAATCGCGACCAGATGTTAAATATGAACATTTCTCTATTATAAATGACTGATCTTCTCTTGATACTGTCACTTCTTCTTTGAGTTAAACACCATTATGTTTTATTCTGTCAGGGCCAGCTGGCCGAAAAATTCTTCAATGATGGCAGATCTTTTGATTTGGAAGGTGAGAAGCACAAAGTAGAAGTGTCATTGAGATTACAGGCTCCCCTTTAAGATTATAGTAATAAACAAATCACTGTCTTCAAGGATAAATAACTTAATTTCCTGATTATATCGATCGTCACGAAATTGCTGATAACCTACATTAGTAGGTTTTCAATACTAAAAATATGAACCCAGAAGTTTGGTGCCCTTATTGTACGAACACCAATCGTGATATAGGTTTTGTAAAAATAACCTAGCTGATTGATCTCCAATCTACTCCCTCCGTCTCATAATGTAAGACGTTTTTTGACACTAGTATAGTGCGAAAAAACGTCTTACATTATGGGACGGAGGGAGTACTATTTTTCTTGCTTAGAAGAAGATTCTTTTTGTAATCCATTTGTATGCCCTGTAGGTCTGAAAGCATGCATGGTGAGAGCATACGAGTATGTTGACGGTGTTGAAGATATTCTTTGCAGTTTAAAGCAAAACAACTATGAAGTGCATGCTTTTACAAATTATCCAGTGTGGTAAGTTCCAGCTTTCTTGATACATATGTACACAATTACTCGTTCCTCAGATATGATTTTTAGGTACCAGTTGATTGAGGAAAAGTTAAAGCTGTCGAAGTATTTGTCATGGACATTCTGTTCTTGTCACATCGGTACTAATCTATCTCAGTTTTTCCTTTCTCTGGATGAAATATGAATACTTGGTAAATGTTTACTGTTTATCGTTCATATGAACTCCATTTCTTTATGCAATGGAATGAATAGCTTCATTATATTGGTTTAGTAGTGTGTAGAGTAGTATTCAGTATTCACAGAACATAGTCATCATTTTAATTAAGAGTTTAAGTTTGTTTACCCTTGAGAGGATAAGAGGTCTAAAAACTGCACAGAATTTGACACTCCATCAATTGGACCTTATAGTTTCTTATTAATTCTCAGTAACATGTTGAGCTAGTTAATAACTGATATTGATAGGCAGTAGTTTAGCCATTTTGGAGCTTTGTCAATCTCAAGCCAATAGTTTTTTCATCCTACAGAGCAAATAGAAGGCTGTTCCTTGACATCTTGTTTGTCAGGGAATTGGAGCCCTTCTGATATATACCTGAGATGTTTGAACTGTATGTAGAAATTGCTTAACAATTCTGTCCTTCATTAGTTAGTTCTGCTTAAAGCAAACATATGTTTTTATTATCAGCTAAATAATGAAGCAACACTGTACTTACTATGTTTTCATGCTAGGTTATTCTCGTACTCTGTGATTGCATCATAGGCTGAATCTATCGAATGAAAAGGCTGCTTCTAATCTTGGACTTGGACTTTCTATCATAATGTTACACAGGAATACGCAAACCTTCACCAGATTTTTACCTTCATGCCGTGGATCATCTCAATATCGATCCAGGAAACTGCATTTTCATTGATGACAGGTCTGGTATTTTTTATATTTAAATGGTTATTGTTGTGCGGCAATGTAAATTACTTGACATGTTTTGGATTTTTTTTGCTGCAGGATGGTAAACATTGAAGCGGCCCTTAGTGTAGGAATGGTCGGTTTGCATTTTAAAAATGCTGAGGCCCTAAAGAATGATTTGTGCTCACTGGGAGTTGAATTGGCACCTCTTGTGCTTGAAGATGAAACTGAAGTTCAGTAACATGGCTTCCTGTTTGGTCTTCTGCTCATGTAAGATTCATGCGTATGAATTATCCTTCTGTCTCTTTATGAACTACTCCGTATGTTAAAAGCTTGATGGGCTGTTATTGTCACAATATTATACTCCCTCCGTAAACAAATGTAAGACGTTTTAGGTCACTACTACATTATAAAAATATATAATATGTTAATTGTACATATGTACTCTGTAAACATAATTTATTAATAAAGGATAATAAAATGACAATTGCTTTTGGGAGTTGTGAAAGCTAACTTGGTACGTTTTGATGAGCTCAATCCAGGATGAAAATAAATCATGTTTAACCAAGTTTAAGTGTGGTGGTTAGTTGCTTAACTTATATGCAACTAAGCCAGCCAAACATGAGCACGACTCGACAATGGTAGATCATTCTGCATTCACTTCAGTACTTCCATCTATCAAAGCTTAGATGAGCCTTTGCGCCAATGAAGGCAAACAAACATTTTGTAATTAAATGAACAGTCGATCATTTATGTCTGCAACATGTTGTATTCAGATGGTAGTAAATCAGTCACGAGGCAGGGTCTTCGCCAATTCCATAATTACTTGTTTTAGTTGATGTCTTCGCCGATTCCTATACAGTGACTATAGCGCCTTTTTACCTTTTTTTCGGGTGACTTTAGCGCTGTTAAAAGGCAAACCGTATTAAGCACTCAACTCGTGATAAAGTGGGCCGGCCCATGAACATTGAACCGTTTTTGGTTTTGTGTATAGCGTCTAGCGGGTTTTGGCCAGTTTTTTTCATTTCTTTTTTCTTTTTCGTTTTATTTTTTTCTCTTTTCATTTGAAATTGTCAGAAATAATTAAATTACTAAACCTTTTTCAAATTCGAAAAAAAATTCAAATCCATAAAAATTTCAATTCAAGAACATTTTTGAAAATCTTAAACATTTTTCAAATCTGCAAGATTTTTCTGAAAATCCGCAAACTTTTTTCAAATTCACAAACTTGTTTCCTGAAGTTTTTTCAAATATGTAAAAAATGTTGGGGCAAACCCGGATAGCTCTCCACTCTCTCTCTCTCACTCACTCTGACGAACATGGAAGAAGGAGCATACTGATTTTTTTTCCGGTGCACAAACGTCTTGTCGCATGAATGGCATCTCAGCCGCATAAACAGCCTCACTTTTCTTTAAACTGGACACATACCCTAGCTCGGCCCATACCGTCACACTTACAACGAGTACACTGGGGGCTTTTTATACCCAAGCTAGCTCTCGATGCACACACTCACAAGCCAGCCATAATGCTGGGCGCCACTACGCGCACACACGCACTAACCGGCATTAGACCACTAAACCGTGCATGCATCCACTAACAAGATCACGATTGGAGGGCCGACGATGGATGATTATCTTGCATGGAATTTCACCAATGATGGTGTCTTCACGGTGTGGTCGGCATACCACTTGCGGATGACCCAGAAACAACTGAAAACGGGCCGACCGGAAACATCATCTAGCGTGGCGGAGCACAAGTCGCGGGTGAGCTTATGGGACACCGTAGCTCCGGGAAAGGCTAAAACGCATATGTGGCGGCTCATTCGGAATGGGCTAGCCGTCGGAGCTGAACTTCAGAGGAGGAAAATCAAAGACGGGGTGTGCTGTGTAGCATGTGGGAGGAAAGAAACCAACTACCACATATTCTGGGGTTGTTTCCACTCAGCGAAGTTTTGGAAGATGATGCGATCGAAGATGGGGGTGCCGGTGGCGATCCCGCCGGAGTCAGTTAGCCCCCAGACTGCATTATCAAAGTGGCTCTTGACCTGGTTTGCTGAGGCATCCGACGATGCAAAAGCTATCCAGGTGATGTGGACATAGCTATCATAGAAACGTCTACAAATATTACATCACAAATTATTAACCAGGTACTTTTGTTTCTTTGGACATATTATTTAACTCGCAGAAATATGATATTACACTCATGTTGCGATTTACTTATACTTAGGAATAAAAGAATAAAAGAAGCAAGAGACTACTATGCCTTAAAACCAGATGGAGCAATCCATGCATGCATGCGCTCCATCATCCTTGCATGCATGCCCGCCGTACCATCCATTACACCCCATCCCATCATCGATGTCACGTGGAGTGCACATGAAACAAAGGCCTTTTGATTTGAATCCGTTGATCAGTATCAGCGATGTGGGCCATGTATTGTGGGCTGCGCCAAGTCTCCTCACATCAGGGCCAGCAGCTTCGGCCTTTGTACTGTCCAACTCGTGCACAACTTCCCTCGATCAGCAGACCGGCTGGAACACATCTAACGTACTCGTTTGCGTCTGTACCTCTTTAATAAATAGCTAGTCTAGGTTAGGATTTAGACTCAGGTTTTGTTTAGAGAAGTTTAGCTATTGCTATTTTTATTTGTCTTCGCTCGTAGCGGCTAGTGCGACCGTCAAGACATCCTATCGGAACCCCATCTTGTGAGATTAATCCCATCTAGCATATTCGCAATTTTGAGATTGCTTGGCTATTATTTTCTTGCATGTTCTTCGATTTGCTTGCAGGAAAAATCCTTCGTGGATAGGTCGATCGCGCCGTTGGCTCGGTCGATAACGCCGTGGAGTTGGTTCAACGATTGCCATGGATATCAGTCGTGTACGGTTCTTCCTGTACGGTTGGTAGCCAGATCGTGAGCATCAAGTCCCACCCAAAATCGTAGTTATCCTCTCTCATCAAAAGATCGGGTCCCAGTGCACATCAAGTGGTATCAGTTTTCAGGTTCATCGGTGAGAGATTTACAATTTTCTTAGATTAGATTGATTTTAGTCCTACAACCCACAAAAAGCCAAAAAAAATTAGATTAGTTCATCCGCTGCACCTACCTTTTTAGCCTCTAGCAATTTTTGCATCTAGTATTTGTGTAGTTGAATTTTTGGTTGCATTCATCTAATACTAGTGCTGGTCTAGATTAGTCCGAGAGCAAATTATCTACTAGATCGACTTTGTTTTTGTCCACCATATTTTCTGCCACACCAATCCATCCGCCGCGCACCGTCTACTTGATCTGCTAAGTTTACATGTTTGTCGCACACGCACCAACTGCACCTGTACACCACGTCTCATCCGCCTTAAAAATTGCTCCGCTGCTGCCGCGCGCACGTCCCAGATTCCGGCCACTAGACAGGGAACATCTCGAGAAGTTTTTTTGTTCATATCTTTTCTGCCTGCGCGTCACCCTAGCCTTCTGCCAACAACTCGTTTTTCATCACACATCAGTCTATCCATCTGCCATCGTATGTACGCCTCAGCAAATTACTCCGACCCCACACGCCCACCTGTGCGCAGCTGCTCCCTATGCTCCTTGGCGCCGCTTAACTGCTGTCTGCTTTGTGCATCACTAGCCAGTACTACTGTTAAACGTTTGGAGTTGCCTACCTACGCATCTGACACTTCATTAATCTCCTATATCTCCAGTAGTACAATCAGGTCGCTTCTAGTAGCACACTCTGGTTTAATCCTGTTATCCTCTTGTTACGTGTGTATACTTGTTGGTAACCGGCCTGGTCAAAGGAAAAAAAAAGAGAAGAAAGAGCAAAAAAAGAAGGAAAGAGCAAGAAAAAAAAGAGGAAAAAAATTGGAAAAAAAAAACAGAGAAGAAGAAGTAAGACAAAAAAGTTCAGGCCGGTTAGCATCTTTTGGAATATCTTTTATTGTCCAGAAACTTTACTTTGTTCGTATACGTGATATCTGCTGGACATTTTTCTGCTCTAGGTTTTCATACACTGCCATTTATACCTCACTTATATCTAGCTATTTAGAGCTGTCATATTTTCACCGGCTTCCACTCATTTGATTCAATATCTGGGATTAGATTATTTTATCTCTTACTAGTCGACTGCCAGGACTAGTTAGAAATTTGAGCAATTATTCAACTTGCATTGCTTTTTGCTAAATTATGCCACTGATATTGTGAGTTGAGAAACCTTTGCCAAGCTACACTTTTTCTACCAATAAGTACAGGTTCCGGCTCTACTGATTCCTGGTTATCGCTCCATCCAATCTTCATCGGTAGTTTGAAGCCAACACCAACGCGCCGATCACCACCTGTTGCATTGGTAAGAACAAGTAAGAATTTGATACTAAGTTTGAGTGTGAGCGAATTTTGTCCACCACATCCTGTTAGTTGATAGGGATTATACATTGTGTTTTTTTCCTCTTTCGCTAACAATGGCACAGGATCAACCAACACTTGAGGGCCTCACCGCGGATGTGAAAGTCACCAGCGAGCGTCTCGCCCAACTTGAGGGTGCTCAGATTGCGGCCGAAGAGAGGCTCAAGGCCATAGAGGATGCACAGGGTGTTGCGAACACACAGCTAAAGGACATCTTGTCATGTCTTGACGAGTTGCGGACTGCAACCCCTATCAACAACAACGCGGATCCTCGCAACTCCACGGGTGGCGCCGCTACTTCGCGAGCTCGACGTGTGCCCATGGGGCATCCACAACACCCAGCTACTGCCACTGATGCCGCCACCATAAACCAACACCAACAAATTCCTCCCCGCGTCGAGCAACATGGGGACAACTATGAGGATTATTCTGGTGACACAGAAGACGACCAAATGGTCAACCACCATAATGATCGTGCTCATCGACAACTACGTTTCAACCGTCAAGGTATGGCACGAGGTCCACATTGGTATGATGTTCGAGATTATGACCACTCTAGTGCTAAAATTAAATTCACTATGCCTGCTTTCAATGGTAAATATAATCTAGATGTCTATCTTGATTGGGAACTTTCTGTTGAACAAAAATTTGCATGTCATGATATTCCTGAAAACCAACGAGTTAGGGCAGCCACTAGTGAATTTACAAACTTTGCTTCCATGTGGTGGAGTGAATATTGTCGTATTAATGCAAATAATATACCTACTACTTGGGATGCTTTAAAACGAGCTATGCGACAACGTTATGTTCCTTCATATTATGCTTGTGATAAACTAAATGAATTGTAACGTTTAAAACAAGGTAGTAGCTCTGTAGAGGATTATTATCAAGAATTGCAAACTGGCTTAGTGCGATGTGGATTAGTTGAAACCGACGATGCTATGATGGCTAGATTTTTAGGTGGTTTGAATCGTGATATTCAGGATATATTGGACTATAAGGAGTACAATTCTATTACTCGTTTGTTTCATTTTGCTTGTAAAGCTGAAAGGGAAGTACAGGGACGACACAACAAGGAACGAGGTAACTTTTCTGCAGGTCGTCACTCATCATGGACACACTCTCCAACTATCCCACCCACTACCGAGGCAACACCACATAACTCGAACAATGGTGCATTCCCAACAAGTTCAAAATCAGATCCACAATCCTTTGCGGCTTCGAAAGCAATATCTCTAGCACCCACCACCTCGTCTGGACGCACAAGAGACATGAAGTGTCATATATGCAAAGGTGGCGGGCACTTGATGAAGGACTGTCCAAATAAACAAACATTCATTGTGCGGGAAGATGGTGAGTACTTCTCTGCTAGTGATTTGGATGAAGATACACGTGCTATGCTTGCCACTAATAATGCAGGTGACACCAAAGAGCATGACACAGAGGAGATACATATTAATGCTGAGATGGCAAATCAATACCCAAGCCTTGTAACCATGCGGGTACTTAGTGCCCAGGTGGGGCATACTGAGATGCCTCAACGTCATAATCTTTTTCAAACTAAGTTTGTTGTCAAAGGGCATTTTGTTCGTGTGATCATTGATGGTGGAAGCTGCAATAATTTGGCGAGTATAGAGATGGTCGAGAAACTTTGCCTCACCACTACGAGACACCCCCATCCATATTACATCCAATGGTTCAATGACTGTGGTAAGTTGAAGGTAACACGTCGTGTGCGAGTACAATTTACACTTGGTTCATATCGTGATTACATTGACTGTGATGTTGTACCTATGCAAGCTTGTTCTTTATTGTTAGGTCGACCTTGGCAATATGATAATAGTGTTACTCATCATGGCAGAACAAATTCGTATACTCTTGTGTTTGAAGGAAAAACCATCAACTTGCTTCCTATGACCCCTGATGAAATAGTAAATGATGGAAAAGCTAAATCAACGGATCATACTATGCACACTATGCTTGCTGTCAATTCTGAAATGTTTCCGTTGAGTGTTTCAACTTATAATCTGGACATACCGGGTGGTCAGAAAGTTCATTTGCGTCCCCATAATTTATATATAGACTCGACATGGGATATAATTTATGATGATGTTATGCTCCGCCATGAGAAAATTTAACACGATTTTCAGAATGGTGATATCACAAATTTATCACAGCCTCATGAGCTAACGCCTTTCGAATGGCCTATATATGTTGCATCTATTTTTGCTTTGCTCTATGATGTGTTTGACATAGGTGAAAGCCGAGGACGGCTTTGTTTTTAAGGAAGGGAGGATGATGTGGACATAGCTATCATAGAAACGTCTATAAATATTACATCACAAATTATTAACCAGGTACTTTCGTTTCTTTGGACATATTATTTAACTACCAGATGGAGCAATCCATGCATGCATGCGCTCCATCATCCTTGCATGCATGCCCGCCGAACCATCCATTACACCCCATCCATCATCGATGTCACGTGGAGTGCACAGGAAACAAAGGCCTTTTGATTTGAATCCGTTGATCAGTATCAGCGACGTGGGCCATGTATTGTGGGCTGCGCCAAGTCTCCTCACATCAGGACCTGCAGCTTCGGCCTTTGTACTGTCCAACTCGTGCACAACTTCCTTCGATCAGCAGACCGGCTGGAACACATCTACGTACTTGTTTGCGTCTGTACCTCTTTAATAAATAGCTAGTCTAGGTTAGGGTTTAGACTCGGGTTTTGTTTAGAAAAGTTTAGCTATTGCTACTTTTATTTGTCTTCGCTTGTAGCGGCTAGTGGGACCGTCAAGACATCCTGTCGGAACCCCATCTTGTGAGATTAATCCCATCTAGCATATTCGCAATTTTGAGATTGCTTAGCTATTATTTTCTTGCATGTTCTTCGATTTGCTTGCAGGAAAAATCCTTCGTGGATAAGTCGATCGCGTCGTTGGCTCGGTCGATAACGCCGTGGAGTTGGTTCAACGATTGCCGTGGATATCAATCGTGTACGATTCTTCCCGTACGGTTGGTAGCCGGATCGTGAGGGTCAACTCCCACCCAAAATCGTAGTTATCCTCTCTCATCGAAAGATCGGGTCCCAGTGCACATCACCAGGTCCAAGGGGTGTATGCTTTGTGGCTAGCACGGAACAATGCAAGGGAAGGTCAGAGAATTGAAGAAGAGGAAGCAATTGTGAAAAGGGTAAGGCACTTAATGGAGGAGTGGTAGTCCATTCACGGAAGAAAGAGCAGGCAAGCAACTCAGGGCCAACGGGAGAAGTGGCAACCACCAGATGATGGGTGGGTTAAGGCAAACGTGGACGGTGCTCTGTCCAAAGTGGGGGAGATGGGAGGCGCGGGAGTTGTGGTCAGGAACCAGGAGGGGGCTTTTTTGGGAGGATCATGCCGTGCTTATCCTAGATGCAAGGACCCGGCAAGAGCAGAACTATATGCATGTAGAAGAGCAGCACAACTCGCGGCAGAGCTCAATGTACAAAACCTTCACATTGAAATGGACTGCAAGGAGATCGTTTGCAAGCTGAGGAACAAGGAGAAGGATCTATCTGAGTTGGGACCGATCATCGAGGAGGTTAAGCAGATACTGACTTCGAGAGAACGCTGGAAGATCACATGGGTTAGCCGATCTGCTAATGTTGCTGCACATCGGTTAGCTAGGCATGGAGTCGCAAATAATTTATGTAAGGTTTGGTTACATGAACCACCAGACTGCATTTTGCAGGTTGTATCAGACGAAATCCCTAGCTGGGAGCTTTAAATAACGGATTTGCTATTTTTCAAAAAAAAAAAACCACTGCATGCAGTCCTTTATCCATCGCTCGTGCATCCCACTAACAAACTACGACGCGGCCGATTTTGTAGCTGTTGGACGTAGCGCCTACCCAAGCCTCCGCTCCGCGCGCACGTCTCAGACTCACGCGACATCCCGGGCACACACACGTACGCACGCACACCCCTTTGTGGCTTATTCTAACCAAAAAAAATGAAAATTGTTAACTTTTTAAATTTAGAAACATTTTCAAATCCTTGAATGTTTTTTAACTTCATGAACATTTTTTCAAATCAGCAAACCTTTTTTTAATTTCGTGAACTTTTTTGAAATTCGGAATATCTACTCTTATAAAAAACCGAGTTGGTGATGATGGTGTGCCTGCCATCTTGTAATATAGACCGTCCGATCTATATCTGACGGATAGAAAGCAAACTATGATAATTTTTTAAAAAGATACCCGCACCTCTCTCCGCATTTGCAGATAAAGCCTTCCCTCGTTCATCCTTATCTTCCACAACTTTATTGTGAGCAATTAAAAAAAGAAGCCTCTGAAACAATCTGGCATGGTGGCCGCTGCCGGCGTCTTTCATCCCCATGTTTCCGCTCAGTCCGACCACCAATCACCACCACGCCCCACTCCTCCTTACCTTATCTCTCATCTTTCTCGAGATATCATTAGTTTTTACACATGGGATTACTTTCGCATGGGTCAATCACAACATGTGTTTTGTAAAAAAATGCATCTTGATGTTCCGTGCAATGCACGGGCATCTTGCTAGTCTTTTTTTAGAAGTCGATGATCGATCGACCAACCATTGATCGAGCAAACGAGACAGGGGGTGGTGAGCAAGCACGTCACGTTGATGGGCCGGCCCACGCCAGTTCGTTGTCTGGCACATGAAGTGTTGACTAGGGGAGCCACTAGTTAACAAGCGCACCTTCGGGAGCCTCGCAATGATCAGCGCCACTTGGCGTGCTCTCAGCCATTCGTCAAGTGTCGCGCTCTGGGCGCTCCCTCCGGATTTTCATTTTATTTTTTCGCACGTGTTTTCGGCTATTTAAACGGGTTTTTTCGGGGTTTTTCGACGTTTTGATTTTTCACCGGTCTTCCTTAGCTTTCCGACAAAAAAATTGAAAAAAAAATTGCGCGAAAAAACGTGTTTATTTTCCTTTCACGAGAGTCACGATTTTGCTTCCGCGAGAGGCACGGTTGTGCTTTTGCGAGAGTCACAGTCGTGCCTCTCGAAAACGGAAAAAAATACGTTTTCTTTTTTTTCGCGAGAGTCACGGTTTTGCTTTCGCGAGAGGCACGACTGTGCCTCTCGGAAACAAAACAAAAATGTGTTTTCTGTTTTTTTCCTTTTGCGAGAGTCGCGGTTTTGCTTCCGCGAGAGGCATGGGTGTGCTTTCGCAAGAGTCACGGCCGTGCCTCCTCGGAAACGAAAAACAACACGTTTTCTCTTTTAAGCATATGTCTGTCGCCCGTCTGAAATTACGAATACTTTTTGACAAACGTTACCAAATTTTAAATTTCAGAACATCTTTTGAAACTACGAATACAATTTAAATTTCCGAATATTTTTTGAATTTGTAAAAAAAGTCAAAAATTGTACATCTTTTGAAAATCCAAACAATTTTCTATAACGCAAACATTTCTGAAATGTTCCATTTTTTTGTAAAACGTGAATAATTTTCCAAATCCCAGAACATACTTTGAAAACGCAAACATTATTTTAAATGGTGAACAAAATTTGAAAGCAAGTACAACTTTTGAAATGCAGACTGTCGTAGATTTGTCATGGCAGATGTTCTTACTATGAGGACTTAGTCGTGAGCCAACGCATCTATGTGGTAGCTTGAAAGGGGTTGAGTGGGGCGAGGGACGCGAGGTTTTACCCAGGTTCCGCCCCTCGGTGGCGCCGGATAGAAAGAATCGGTGGGGCCGAGTTTGACTTTTGGTTTAGGTCATATGTGGATGTGGGAAGGTAGTTGAGGGTTTGGGAGCATATCACTAAGCACTATGAAGCAAGAACCTCATCAAGCAACACCTCATCCCTCCTTGATAGTATTGACTTTTCCTATAGACTCAATGTGATCTTGGATCACTAAAATATAAAATGTAGAGTCTTGAGCTTTGAGCTTGAGCCAATCTTTTTGTCCTTAGTATTTTGAGGGGTCCACTTTCCTCATCCATGTCATGCCATTCATTGAGCTTTTCCTAAAATATTAATCTTGGAATATTATTAGCTCAATGAGCTATATGTTGTTAGGAATTACCAAAACCACCTAGGGTTAGTTGCACTTTCAATCCCCCCTTTTTGGTAATTGATGACAACATATAGATCAAAGCTTCGACAAATGATAATAAGAGTGAAAAACATTGTCGCTTTGAGAAGTATGTGAAAAGCAAGAGCTCCCCCTAAATTTGTGCATAGTTTATGATTTGCTTTGGACTGCAAATGGACAAAGAATTAGGCTCATGGGTTACTCTTCCATGTCACATATATCTTGGTGAAGCGCTCAAAATGATAATAATTAAATACATGCACTCATCACCAAGCAAAGTGAATGATCATATAGGGATAAAAGAATAATGTCATCCAACAAGCATTAATGTAGCATATGATTAAACACACATGATCATCCAAGTATCACAGGACAGAAAGTATCTCAAACAAGCAAAGCAAATAAAGTTCAACCACCAAAGCAAGAGAGAATAAAAAGCAACGCTCTCTCTCGAAGCCTATGATCTATACATTTTTCTCCTGAAAGTGCTAGTGATCGACTAGAGGGGGGGTGAATAGGCGATTTTTATGAAAGTTTTCAAAACATGCAAGTTTCGAAGACAAACGATAGAAATAAACCTATTATCATGCAGCGGAAGGTAGACTACACTAAGCTAGCCATAGTCAAGTATTCAATGAAATGAAAGCATAAAGACTAATAACAGCTAGGCACTATAGATCAAGATGGAAGATAGTATGAAGCCAATCAGAACAAGCAGTCACACAGTGAAGACAAATAACTAATGCAAACAGGCAATGACTTCACAAGGACCAATCAGCACATAAAGAGATGAGAAGAATGGAACCAGTGGCTCGTTGAAGACAATGATTTGTTGGACCAGTTCCAGTTGTTGTGACAACTATACGTCTGGTTAGGGAGGCTGAGATTCAACTCAAAAGACCGTGTCTTCACCTTATTCCCCTTGAGCCAAGGACACCCAGTCCTCGCCCAATCACTCTGGTAAGTCTTCAAGGTAGACTTCCAAACCTTCACAAACTTCGTTCACCGGCGATCCATAATAACTCTTGGATGCTCAGAACGCATGCATAACCGGCTGGAGGATTCACATTCCTCAAGTGTAATAAGTCTTCAGATCACACAGACAGGAAGACTTAAGTGATGCCTAACACTCTTTGGCTCTGGGTGTTTAGGGCTTTGTCCTCGCAAGGAATTCTCTCTCAAAGGCTTCGAGGTGGGTTGCTCTCAAACGACAAAAGCCGTATACTAACTCTGAGCAGCCAATCGTTTATGGTTGTAGGGGGTGGGCTATTTATAGCCACTAGGCAACCCGACCTGATTTGTCCGAAATGACCCTAGGTCACTAAGGAACTGACACGTGTTCCAACGGTCATATTTCAAACCCACACGGAAACTTTACTTGGGCTACAAGCAAAGCTGACTTATCCAGCTCTGGATAAGATTTGCTCTCATTGTCTTCGCTCGAAGACATAGGATTTTGGTTAAGCATCACTTCAGTCATTCTGACTGGTTCACTTGGACCCCACTTAACAGTACGGTGGTTCCTATGACTCAACAAAGAAGAAAAAGAACGATGAAACAACTAAGTCTTCGCGCTCCATAGTCTTCACGCAATGTCTTCTCTTGTCATAGTCTTCAATGTGAATGTCTTCACATACCACCTTTGACTTCAATGTCTTCATACATTTTTAGGGGTCATCTCTGGTAGGAAAACCGAATCAATGAGGGACTTCTACCTGTGTTATCCTGCAATTCTCACAAACACATTAGTCCCTCAACCAGGTTTGTCATCAATACTCCAAAACCAACTAGGGGTGGCACTAGATGCACTTACAGTCTCCCCCTTTTTGGTGATTGATGACAAACTAGTTGAAGTTTTCAATGGGGAATAAAATATGTGAAATTGTAAAGGATAGGGTATTGTCTTCATAAGTGGCAAAGGCCCCCCTGAAGATGTGCATATAAGTAATTTGCTCTTGGAATGCAAATGCACATGGCAGGTTGTACTTGTGGAGATCCTCTTCAACTTATGATGGCAATTCATCATGCATGATTTGATGTAACGAAGATAATGATATGCATAATGAAAAATGGACGTCTGCAAAATGACCTAAGTGCGGAAGTTATCATCGCAAATGCGGAATTTATCATCGCATCACAGAATAGCAAATAAGTAGCAGACGACCATCGAGTTGAAGTGTTACAACTCAAAGAACCAAATGTATCGAAAAGCAAGAGTTGTAAGCACTTGGCAAAAGTAGCAAAAGGTAAAGCAACCACCCATATGGACCCGCTTGAAGACTATCAACTCATATGCTTCTCCCCCTTTTGTCAGTAAGGACCAAAAAGGTTTAAAGACATAGAGCACCTACTCGTTCCCATGAGGTGCAGGCGAGGCAGCAGGGTCGTCGTTGAGGTCCGGTGGTGTAGAAGAACTTGGTGCAGTGTCGACACACGCTGAAGTTGGAGGAGGTGAAGTTGCATCATCTTGGTCATCGATGACTCTGGCATTCACTGTCGCAGCTGAGGACGAATAGTCAGAGTCTTCAAGTGAGGGAGTCCGACGCAAGTGAGCATTCCGTGGAGGAGTTAAGTCAAACTTGAATCTTTCGGTGAAGCCATCGTCCTCCAGATCAGCTTCAGCACTAAGCAAAGTCAAACTCTTCCACGACCTCCGACAGGTTTCATGAGTGACAAAGGCATGCTTGGTGGCAAGATTGCATATGCGGTTGACATCCACCAAGAGGCTTTGCATCTGACGCTTGAGCCAGTTGTGATGCTTGTCCTGTTTCTGGTGTAGCGCGACGAGAAGCTCTCGGTCATTGAGAACACGAGATCACCTTCGAGGCCTTTGCGTAGTGGTGCTACCAGTGGCGTCAGTTTGAGCGCGAGGGGCACATGTGTTGCCAGCCAAGGGATAAACATGCGAGACTTCCTGAACTCCTTCAATGGGCTTGGTGAAGCTTTGGTGATCAGCATTGTGAAGATAAATGAGATCCTTAGCAGGCTCTGGGTAAATAGCTTCAACAGATGAATCAACCTCTAGCAAGAAGACAAGATGATTACGCGCAGACGGCTGATAGTTAATGGCAGAGTGAAGCTTGATAAGGCGCCTTACCCATGGTGCATAGAACTTCAGACCAAAATGTCGGAGCCAGATGCAGCCAACTGCCTAATGAAGAAGTCTTGAGCATTTAAGCTGATGCCATTGAAGATGTAGAAAACCAAAGTCTTCATTGCTCCTTCAAGCTTCACCGCAGATGAATGTCCTTTGATAGGCCATAGAGTTTTTCTGAGGATGTGATAAATGGTGTGAGGCAGATACTCTAGGTCTTCAACAAAGAATTCAGATGGGTAATCAACATCGTGAGGCAAAGGCTTCATCATGCTCAACATTTGGCTCATGTTGGATTCTGGTTTCTAAAAAATGCTCTTCAAAGCATTCTAGTGTTGTTGACAACCTGGCTCATAGTATTCACCAAGAGTGGGCAGGCCTGTGAGCTCAATGATATCAAGAGCTTTGGCTTCATGATGGACATTGACTGTCATCCACTCAAGGACCCAAGTCTTTGGATCTCTGTTGTAGCCTCGAATGTGAAGAGTTGCATAGAACTGTAGCAGAAGCTCTTCATTCCAGTGTTCCTTATCTGTGACAAACTACAGGAGTCCAGCGTCTCTGAAGCAATCCAACGCTTCTTCAAGGCAGGGCAGGCCAGCTATAGCTTCAGTGTCGAGATGCATATGTGGAAATATGCGCCCTTGATTGTATAAGACGCAGGAATAGTAGCTGCGCTGCTGATAGCTCCAGAACCGATCTGATGAAATGCGAGGTTTGGTGTAAGGGTTCTTGGCACTGTTGAAGAAGGTGTTGTGTGCCATGAAGCCATTCACATTGAAGACCCCAGGTGAAGTTGCAGTGCCTAGGAATCATGGAAGTCTTGACATGGGATTCTGAACGGGAGGTCTGTGCTCGATATGATAGTCAAATTGTGGACCCGCGGTAGGTGGAGGAACCAGAATGGGCCATCGGACCATAACAGGCTGACCACAATCAAATGCTAGCTCAATTGTATGAGGTCTTGGAGGGGGTACAAGAGCATTGATATTGTCGTTGATCGGGGCTTCAGGGGCCACATTGGCTTCAGGTGCTTCAGTATTGGCTTCGGGCACTGCAGTGGCTTCAGGTGCATGCACTTCTGGCACCGCAGTAGCTTCAGGCGCCACATTAGCTTCAGCCATGACAACGTCTTTGGCTTCAGTGTTGATGTTGGTGGCCGCCTCAGGATTGTTAACCTCCACTTCAGGAGCTGGAGGGTCGGACATGTTCTCCTCGAGAACAACATCTTGGTGGGACGGGGGTATAGCAACTCTTTCAACTTCAACTCTTGGTTCTTCTCTTTCATCGGCTGATGCAGCCGGAATATCTTCAGCGGTTTTGGCTTCAGACTCTGACACGTGCACAGTGGGAGTGACTTGGGGCCTTGGTCCTTTGCAAAGCCTGTGTAATGCTGGCGACGCTTGCGGAGATGGAGTTTGCTGGGCCTCAAAGTCATTGTCATCTTGCACGGGTGAGGTGACTTCTGGTTGGGGAGAACTTGGGGTGTCTTGTCGTTGTGAGTAATCAGCCCACGATGCATCCTGAGCAGTTGGCGTCAGAGGATGACCAATGCTGATGAATTCGCTGTGCGTGAGCACAGGCGATGATACCAACTGGTGCTCGATCTGAGGAAGGACTTCATCATCTTCAACATTGTCGTGAGGACCAATGTCTTCAGCTACGGTGGGGTCAACAGCTGGATTGTCTTTAGCTTCAGGAGCCTCTGTGGAAGCAGGCTCATGAACTATCACTTGGCGTTCTTGATGTTCAGACGCAGGACGAGCCACTGAGATTGGCTCGACATCAAGGGGCTCTGTGGGAGCAGCCTGGTCTCTCTTCTTGGTTTTTTGTTTCTTGGTTGGGGGAGCATCATCAGTGGTGACCTTGGTCTTGTGCTTCCTGGCTTCGGCTTCAGCTACCCTTGTCTTCTTTAGTTCTGAAGCCACCGTGGGGACCTTAGACTTCGAGCCTGTCATACTGGCTGGGAAGACAATTGGATGTACTTCCTGCCTTGGTGCTTCAGTTTCTGCCACAAGTGGCTTCTTCTTCTTCTTGGCCGCCATTCTGGGGTCGATGCCTAGTCGCCCCAAAGCCTTGTGCTTTACAGCTTTATTGTATCCCTGAACACATTTAGCAGCAAGATCCTTCATGCGTTCACGAGAACCTTTGGCTTCTTCGCGTTTCGTGCGGAATGCTTCCTTGAGCTCATGCATCATGACTTGGAAGTTCTGAATGTCTTCAACATTGAGCTTGGCCATATGCTTCTTGAATTGAGCCTTTTCATAATCTATCTTATGCTTTAGCTCAACAATTTTCTGAGCTAGAGCCAGCTCAGCAGCAATGGCTCCATGGAAGGTGACGCCGAGGCCAATGGGAAGCTGAAGATCATCAAAGCTGACGTTTGGGCTGTCAAACCACTCATCAATGAACTTGTTTATGATTTCAACATCAAAGAGAGGAAGGTCATTGAAGATTTCCGCCTCTTTCTTGCTCTTGATCAACTGCTCAAGAGCGCCATCGCCAAGATCGTCGTCACTAGACAGATCAATGGCGTCATTCTCGTTGCGCAGAATAGTAGCAGGGGTCAGTGCTTGGCTGGTAGGTTGCATGGGCATCTTCACTTTGGAGGGCTTGGAGATGCGTGACGGATCTTCAGACTGCACACTATGTTCAGGAGGTGCAGTGGCCAGCGGCTTCGCCCGTGAAACCTTTGGTGCAGGGGCAGGCTTCGAAGCTTTAGGTTTCTTCAGCTTCTTTGGCTTCGGTGGAGCAGGCGCTTCGTCAGAATCAGCGTCGTCTGCAGGTTGATCCACGACTGCCCCTTGAACCTTTATGTGAGTAATGAGACCTTCTAAGTTATAGAAGGGCCCAACCAGATTGGGTTCAGCTTCGCGTGTGCCGTCGGCATGAGGAGCAGAGGGGCCTGGATTGAAGTCTAATCCCCGTGACTTCTTGTTTTCTTTGGTCGAGTTCTTGGCAAACTGGAAGTTGCGCTTGAACAGATTGTCGTCATGACACCATAGTAATATAGATGGGTCTGCATCGGCAGGCTGTGGTCCACGGACCATGCAAGGATAGAAGCCTTGTTCAATGGCTTCAGCTCTGGATCTGGGTTGAAGATTTCTGTACAATATGTCTCCCCACGGTCGCTTGATGGCATTTTTCTCAGCATATTCCTGGGTCACAAAACCTGTACTTGAACCATTGTTCTGTCCAATATCTTCGAATCCATTGGATTCGGGTTTTCCGCTGATTGTAGTCCTCCTCTGGATCTGTCTTGTACAACTCCTAGAGGTCAGGAGGCAAATCTCTTGAGGTGTTGCCACGACGTTGTCTGCCACCCTTCCTTGTAGATTTCTCTGTTGCCATGAAGTTTAGAGTAAAAGGCTTCAAAGCTGTCAAAGTCTTCCGTCTACTGGTCAGACAAGAACTGGCTTCAGGAGAATTTATATGATGCTGTAAGAACTCTGCAAATGAATGCAGACTATGAGAACCAATGGATTCTCCCACGGACATGTACCTGCGACAGCATTAAAGGTGCGTGGGAAGGGGAAGAGGTCATATGCATTCTCAGAAGTTTTTGAAGATAAATCAGTTTAGAAGACGTTGACCTCATAGTGCAAAGACATTCACTCATAGGTAGAGAGTTGGTTCCAAATTTGTATGAATCCACGAATAAGTACAAGTGAGGAATCTAACTACTTTGTGAAGCATAAGTGAACATACTAGGCATGTTATGATATTTAGTATGAGATAGATCCAACTTGTGTGAATAGAAATTACTTGTGGTTGAAAAGGATGAATCTATCGGATCAAAAGGACTGTAAAAAGGAGGTTTTATTTACCACACGAGGAACTGCTAGACGGAGTGGGAGAGGAGGCCGAGCAGTTCAATCTTTCGTGCCCTAACTTGGCGACGACGGAGAAGACGATGTTCGCGGCCGGCGTGTGGACGACGTCGGTGAGGTCGCGACAGCTAAGCGCTTCGTCACCGGCGTTGTCGAGGTCTAGCGGTGGCGCTAGGGTTTGTGCGAGAGTGGAAAAAGAAATAATGACTGGGGTGAGGCGTATATTTATAGGGACAGGGACGGCACAGTGTTATTACACAGGTGCCCCTGGCGGTTCACATCTGAAGGACATGTGGCGATCATGCAACACATTGGAGGTTGTTCCATGTTCCCATGCATGCCTGGAGTGTCGGGTGGTCGTTCCCACTTCTCCGGGTTTCAGGTTGAAGGATTTAGCATTGAAAACAGATTAATGTTTGTCTATGTGTCTTCTGCTGACAAGGACACAGAGAAGACATTTTGACAGTGTCAATAGAATGCATATGATTTGGATAGATAGACTTAAGATAGAAGCATAGAGGGGTTAGGATCCGATCACATTCACTTAGTTCAAAAGATTCAACGTGAAGACATAGCTATAAGTGAATGTTGTAGAGGACAGAAACCAAATTGAAGATTAACATGAGGCCATGTTAACATTGAAGACAAACAGAAGGCGAAGACTTTGCAAATGTAACGCCATGTGAAAAATACTTCTAAGGGAAGAATTTGGTGGTGGCGTTACCCACCGTATAGGAAGTATTAGACCCAGACACGACGCACAATTATCGTGGCGCTCCGAAGTCAAATTCCACGTTAATGTATTCACACTCAGAATGTAAGTCTTCATTGATTGAAGACATACGTTACTTCGTGTGTTGCACATCTAAGTCATCAGCATGCATAAGTGTTAGGATGTGTGCCTGATCACAGGACATTTGAGGATTCCAAGATATTTAGCTCACACCATAACTTGCAAAACCTCTTCTCATCCAAGGGCTTTGTGAAGATATCTGCCAGTTGCTCTTCAGTGTTGGCGTGTATGATATCAATATCTTCCTTCATGACATGATCTCTGAGAAAGTGATGACAAATTTCAATGTGCTTTGTCTTCGAGTGCTGAACTGGCTTGTTAGCAATCTTGATGGCGCTCTCGTTTTCGCAATAGAGTGGCACTTGCTTCAGATGAATGCCATAGTCCTTGAGAATTTGCTTCATCCATAGAAACTGAGCACAACAAGATCCAGCAGCAATGTATTCAGATTCAGCAGTGGAGAGAGATACACAATTCTGCTTCTTTGAAGACCAACATACAAGTGATCGTCCCAGAAAGTGACATGTGCCTGATGTAGACTTGCGATCCACCTTGTCACCAGCATAATCAGCATCCGGGAATCCAACTAGATCAAACTCTGAGCCCTTTGGATACCACAATCTTAGTGTTGGGGTGTAAGCCAAATATCGAAGAATTCGCTTCACAGCTAAGTGATGCGATTCCTTTGGTGACGCTTGGAATCGGGCACACATGCAAACACTAAGCATGATATCTGGCCTAGATGCACATAAATAAAGCAAAGAACCAATCATGGAGCGATATACCTTTTGATCGAACTCTTTACCATTGTCGTCGGGACCCATATGGTGTTTAGCTGGCATTGGCGTCATGTAACTTTTGCAGTCTTGCATTCCAAACTTCTTCAGGCAATCTTTGAGGTATTTCTCTTGAGATATGAAGATGTCGTTGCGTTGCTGTCGTATTTGAAGACCAAGGAAGAATTTGAACTCTCCCATCATGGACATCTGATATTTCTCTTGCATCATGTATCCAAACTCATCACTGTATTTCTGATTAGTGCATCCGAAGATAATGTCATCCACATATATTTGGCACACAAACAGTTCACCATCATATGTCTTCGTGAAGAGAGTGGGATCCAGGGAACTAGGTTTGAAGCCTTTGCTCTTTAGGAAGTCTTTGAGTGTGTCATACCAAGCTCGAGGGGCTTGTTTAAGGCCATACAGTGCCTTGTTGAGCTTGTAAACCATGTCAGGATGTTTTGGATCTTCAAAGCCAGGCGGTTGTGCAACATACACTTCTTCTTCAATCTTGCCATTCAGAAAAGTGCTCTTCACATCCATTTGATACAGAAGAATGTTATGATGATTTGCATAGGCCAGCAGTATGCGTATAGCTTCAAGCCTAGCCACGGGAGCAAATGTTTCATCAAAGTCAATTCCTTCAACTTGAGTGTATCCTTGAGCAACGAGACGAGCTTTGTTTCTGACAACTTGACCATGCTCATCTTGCTTGTTGCGATATATCCATTTAGTGCCTATGATATTGTGCTTACGAGGATCAGTATGCTTGACCAGTTCCCATACATTATTCAACTCAAATTGTTGAAGCTCTTCTTGCATAGCTTGAATCCATTCAGGTTCCATAAAGGCTTCATCAACTTTCTTGGGTTCAGATATTGAGACAAATGCGAAGTGTCCACAAAAATTTGCTAGTTGTGTTGCCCTTGAATGAGTGAGTGGACCAGGTGCATTGATGCTGTCAATTATTCTCTCAATCTGTACTTCATTTGCAACACGAGGATGAACAGGACGAAGATTTTGCTCTTGCTGATCATTGTCATCGTTAGAAGGATTGTCTTCAGGCTGAGCATTGTCTTCGTATTGATCAGGCGCAGAGATGATGAGTTCCTCTTCAGGCTGAGCTTCAGACGGTATGATTTCTCCAGTTCCCATAAGCTTGATGGTTTCACTGGATGGAACTTCATCTAGCACATTTGGCAGGTGCTCTCTTTGCGAGCCGTTAGTCTCATCGAACCACACATTCACAGTTTCAACCACTTTATAGTGAAAGAGGCTGAAGACTCTGTAGGAGTGTGAATCCTTTCCGTATCCAAGCATAAAACCTTCATGTGCTTTTGGTGCAAATTTTGAAGTGTGATGTGGATCCTTGATCCAGCACTTGGCACCAAATACTCTGAAGTAACTGACATTTGGCTTCTTACCAGTGAGGAGCTCATAGGATGTTTTGTTCAGAAGCTTGTGAAGATAAACACGGTTGATGATATGGCATGCAGTATCAATGGCTTTAGGCCAGAACTTTCTTGGAGTCTTGTATTCATCGAGCATCGTCAGGGACATCTCAATAAGTGTTCTGTTCTTGCGTTCCACGACGCCATTCTGCTGCGGCGTGTACGGAGCTGAGAATTCATGAGTAATGCCCAAAGTATCAAGATAAGTGTCGAGGCCAGTGTTCTTGAATTCAGTGCCATTGTCACTTCAGATGTGCTTGATCTTGACGCCATAGTTGTTCATGGCTCGATTGGCGAAGCGTCTGAAGACATCATGCACTTCAGTCTTGTAGAGGATTATATGCACCCAAGTATATCTTGAATAATCATCAACAATGACGAAGCTATAGAGACAAGCAGTAGTAGTAAGAGTTGAGTAGTGAGTGGGACCGAAGAGGTCCATGTGTAGCAGTTAGAAGGGTTGAGTCGTTGTCATGATTGTCTTCGAGGGATGCTTGGCCCTCGTCATCTTTCCAGCTTCACAGGCACCGCATAGGTGATCCTTCTTGAACTTGACGCCCTCGATGCCTATGACATGCTTCTTCTTTGCAAGAGTGTGCAAGTTCCTCATGCCAGCATGCCCTAGTCTTCGATGCTAGAGCCAACATTCTGAAGCTTTTGCTAGAAGACATACGGCAAGCTGTGGTCCTGCTGAGAAATCTACCACGTACAAATCATCTTTCTAATACCCTTCAAAGACTAGAGACTTGTCAGATTCCATAAGAACAAGGCAACGATATTTTCCAAATATCACAATCATATTTAAATCGCAAAGCATTGAGACAGACATTAAGTTGAAGCCAAGGGATTCAACAAGCATCACTTTATCCATGTGTTGATCCCTTGAGATTGCAACTCTACCTAGACCCAATACCTTGCTTTTACCAGTATCAGCAAATGTGATGTGACTCTTGCCAGATGGACGTAAAGTTGAGTCCACGAGAAGACTTCGCTTGCCAGTCATGTGATTAGTACACCCATTATCAATAATCCATTCTGAAGCAGCTGGTGTCATACCCTACAATGCAGTTAGGGGGATAGGCTTCACGAAGAGAATTGTGAAGCATAAACATTTGACGAGCAAGTGGATTATGGAAGCTTAGATCGAGGTTAGGACTGATAGGGCAAGTAGCAAGCGACTTAGGAACAAAATATATAATAAGACCATTTGGGAATTTGATCTTGCACCCTACAAGATGTTTAAGGTCCCCGGCAATAGCTTCAGACGAATTTGATTTTCGGCTGGAGACCCTTCCCTGCAAAAGAGAGTTAAGCTTTCTTAGCCACCCACATCTTCAAGGGTGGCTTTGAAGCAATGAGTCTAAGTGCAGCATCTAAGAACTTTGGGTTTGGAGCCCTAGCAAATAGTCTTGCAGGTGGACAATAGTACTCATAAGAATAAGCAGAGTAGTTCTTGGTCTTATGAACATGGCAGTTTGATGAAACGCGCTCATATTCATAGGCCCGAGTATGGTTTCCCTACAAAACATTTGTGTTAGTGCGACTCAGGTGAGTCCTTTGTCTGTATGAAGCCTTTGGACCATATGAAGCCTGTGGTCTGGGGTTTGTCTTCTTCACTTGTGGTGTCATGACGACATTCATAGGAAGATTGTCCAAACACTTTTTCGGCACCCAGAATTTCTTCATAGGTGGCCCATTCCTGCAGTTAGTACCAATATACCTGGCAAACACTTCGCCATTCTGATCCTTAAACAGTTTATAGTTTGCATCAAAGGATTCATCAATAACAATGGGATTAACACAAGTGAATCCAGATAGGGTGGATGGATCCACTAAAGGTTCCTTTGCAACAACCCATGTGGTTTTGGGGTACTACTCAGGTTTCCAGTAAGAGCCATCAGCATTCATTTTCCTTTCGAACCCAACACCCTCTTTCCTAGGGTTTCGGTTCAGGATCTGCCTTTTGAGGACATCACATAGTGTCTGATGCCCTTTGAGACTTTTGTACATCCCTGTTTCAAGCAATGTCTTCAACCTAGCATTTTCATCAGCAATAGCAGTGGTATCCTTAGCAGAGGGGTTAGCTACCACATCAATAGCTGAAGATATTGCAATAGTAGCAGCAGTAGAACATCCAGCAACAGAAGTAGCGTTGTCACGCTCAATGCATTTGAGACATGGTGGTTCAAATCCTTCCTGAGCAGAACTGATCTGTTTGGCGCGAAGTGGCTCGTTTTCCTTTTGAAGATCTTCATGAGCTGCTCTCAATTTCTCAAGATCTTGCTTCCTTTGAAGATAATCATAGGAAAGATTTTCATGAGTTGTTGAGAGCATTTCATGATGACTTTCAAGTTCCTCATACTTAACATGAAGATTTTTTATGTCTTCAATTAAGGACTGAGATCGAGTCATTTTAGCATCTAACAAATCATCGCTTTTGTCTAACAGTTTTTGAATATGTTCCATAGCTTTCTGTTGTTCAGTTGCAATTTCAGCAAGTGTTTTGTAGCTGGGTTTGGAACCACAATCAGAGTCATCTTCACTGGATGTTTGATAGTGAGTAGTGTGTGTGTTTACCTTGGCACCGCGTGCCATGAAGCAGTAGGTGGGAGCGGAGTTGTCCTTGTCATTTGCATCTGCGTCGGTGATGAAGTCATTGTCTTTAGTGTTGAAGATGGACTTGGCAACGTATGCTGTAGCCAGACTTGCAACGCCAGAATCATACTCCTCCTCATACTCCACCTCCGCCTCCTCACAAGCGGACTCCTCCTCTGAATCCATTTCCTTGCCAACAAACGCACGAGCCTTGCCAGATGAGCTCTTATTGTGTGATGAAGACTTTAGGAAGACTCGGAAGAAGACTTTGAGTATTTCTTCTTCTTCTTGTCATCAGAATCATATTCCTAGCTCTTCTTCTTCTTGTTGTTCTCATTGTCCCACTGCGGACACTCAGAGATGTAGTGACCAGGTTTCTTGCACTTGTGACATGTTCTCTTCTTGTAGTCATGAGCAGAAGCTTCATCATTCCTTGAGCTGGATCGTGAGCACTTTCTGAAGCCTTTCTTCTTGGTGAATTTCTGAAACTTATTCACAAGCATAGCAAGCTCCTTTCCAATGTCTTCAGGATCATCCGAACTGCACTCAGATTCTTCTTCAGATGAGGAAACGGCTTTTGCCTTCAAGGCATGAGTTCGCCCATAGTTGGGACCGTAGATGTCTCTTTTCTCAGAAAGTTGAAACTCGTGTGTGTTGAGCCTTTCAAGTATGTCAGACAGATCGAGTGTCTTGAAGTCAGGGCGTTCTTGAATCATCAGGGCTAGGGTGTCAAACGAGCTGTCAAGTGATCTCGGGAGTGTCTTGACGACTTCATGCTTGGTGATCTCAGTAGCACCGAGGGCTTGAAGCTCATTTGTGATGTCAGTGAGTCGATCAAACGTGAGCTGAACATTCTCATTGTCGTTTCTCTTGAAGCAGTTGAAGAGGTTGCGAAGGACACTGATTCTTTGATCTTTCTGGGTTGAGACGCCTTCGTTGACCTTGAAGAGCCAGTCCCAGACTAGCTTAGATGTTTCCAGAGCACTCACACGGCCATACTGCCCTTTGGTCAGATGTCCACAGATGATGTTCTTGGCAGTGGAGTCCAGTTGAACGAACTTCTTGACATCAGCATCGGTGACACCTTCACCAGCCTTGGGGACGCCATTCTTGACGACATACCAGAGGTCGACATCAATGGCTTCAAGATGCATGCGCATCTTATTCTTCCAGTAGGGATATTCAGTTCCATCAAAGACTGGGCACGCAACGGAGACTTTGATTATCCCTGCAGTCGACATAGCTAAAACTCCAGGTGGTTAAACCAAATCACACAGAACAAGGGAGTACCTTGCTCTAATACCAATTGAAAGTGCTAGTGATCGACTAGAGGGGGGTGAATAGGCGATTTTTATGAAAGTCTTTAAAACATGGAAGTTTCGAAGACAAATGATAGAAATAAACCTATTACCATGCAACGGAAGGTAGACTACACTAAGCTAGCCATAGTCAAGTATTCAATGAAATGAAAGCATAAAGACTAATAGCAGCTAGGCAGTATAGATCAGGATGGAAGATAGTATGAAGCCAATCAGAATAAGCAATCACACAGTGAAGACAAATAACTAATGCAAACAGGCAATTACTTCACAAGGACCAATCAGCACATAAATAGATGGGAAGGATGGAACCAATGGCTCGTTGAAGACAATGATTTGTTGGACCAGTTCCAGTTGCTGTGACAACTGTACGTCTCGTTAGGGAGGCTGAGATTCAACTCAGAAGACCATGTCTTCACCTTATTCCCCTTGAGTCAAGGACACCCAGTCCTCGCCCAATCACTCTGGTAAGTCTTCAAGGTAGACTTCCAAACCTTCACAGACTTCGTTCATCGGCGATCCACAATAACTCTTGGATGCTCAGAACGCGACGCCTAACCGGCTGGAGGATTCACAGTCCTCAAGTGTAATAAGTCTTCAGATCACACGGACATGAAGACTTAACTGATGCCTAACACTCTTTGGCTCTGGGTGTTTAGGGCTTTGTCCTCGCAAGGAATTCTCTCTCAAAGGCTTCGAGGTGGGTTGCTATCAAACGACAAAAGCCGTATACTAACTCTGAGCAGCTAACCGTTTATGGTTATAGGGGGTGGGCTATTTATAGCCACTAGGCAACCCGACCTAATTTATCCGAAATGACCCTGGGTCACTAAGGAACTGACATGTGTTCCAACGGTCAGATTTCAAACACACACGACAACTTTACTTGGGCTACAAGCAAAGCTGACTTATCCAGCTCTGGATAAGATTTGCTCTCATTGTCTTCGCTCGAAGACATAGGATTTTGGTTAAGCATCACTTCAGTCATTCTGACTGGTTCACTTGGACCCCACTTAATAGTACGGTGGTTCCTATGACTCAACAAAGAAGAAAAAGAACGACGAAACAACTAAGTCTTCGTGCTCCATAGTCTTCACAAATTGTCTTCTCTTGTCATAGTCCTCAATGTGAATGTCTTCACATACCACCTTTGACTTCAATGTCTTCATACATTTTTAGGGGTCATCTCTGGTAGGAAAACTGAATCAATGAGGGACTTCTACCTGTGTTATCCTGCAATTCTCACAAACACATTAGTCCCTCAACCAGGTTTGTCGTCAGTACTCCAAAACCAACTAGGGGTGGCACTAGATGCACTTACATCTCCCCCTTTGGAAACAAGTTACCAAAAAGTTCCTAGAAAATGCATAGCACTAAATCGTCTCTTAGGCTTGGTCTTCAGGTGGTGGTGTCCGGATAACTCCAAGAACGAAGGCTTCAGTCGATGTAGATGGAGCTGATGGAGTAGGTGCTGGAGCTGGTGGCACTGAAGTTGTAGCTGGTGCAGATGAAGTGGCTCTGGTGTCTGGAACAGGCACTGCAGCAGACCTCTGAGCTCTAGGCACTCTGGCAAATGCATCAGTGGTTGTCTTGCCCTTCCTCTCCTGCATATCATCCTGAAGTTGCTCCACAACAGACTGGATCTCAGTTACCTTCACATCCAAGTCATAGAACTTTTGCTCCACGATCCTCTCCAAGCTCTCCTGGTTTTGAGTCAGGGTGGCCAGTCCCTTATCAATCCTTAGAGTGGAGGCAATCAAGTAGCCAAGCTGATCTTGCTTGCTCTTCAAAAGATACTGAGATGTTTCTTTGGTAGTTGGCATCCTTGCAGCCTTTTTAGCCTTTGCCTTCTCCTTCTTGGCTTGTGCGTGCACAGAAGATGGTCCATTTTCATCCATCACCACAGTGTTGTCCTCAAATTCTGGGTAGATGGGCATGTGCTCCTTGTCCAGCAGATATGTGCATGTGCCCATCTTGGAGTTAATCAGCTCCTGAATCTGTGGGGCATACCCACAACTCCTCTTCTGATCTGCAGCTGTCCTCTTTATGGTTTCCACTATTAGGCTCATGACTTTGAACTTTTGTGGGACATCAAAGATGTGAAGCAAGTTTATTGCATGGCCTCTGATCATCTTGTGATCACTTGACTTTGGCAAGAGAGTGTGCCCGAGGATCCAGTTGATAGTTGGCAATCCTGACAGAAGGTAATGTACAGATCCAAACTTATGTGTCTCAAGAGCAGCATCTGGGATCTCCTTGTACATGTGTGCCATGGAGTTGTGATCCTTTGTCTTCTTGGCATATACATCCAAGTCATTTTCACTCTCTTCTGGGGCATTGATCAACTTAGCCCATTCTGCAACTTTTGACTGGTACCTCGTACCTTCAGACATCCAGACAATCCTTCCATCTGGGTAGAAGTGAGCTGTGGAGTAGAACTACATGATAAGCTCATCATTCCATTTTGTGAGCTTTTGAGCCACAAACTCATCAACTCCACAAGCCTTGAAACTGTCATACACACCTGGATAATGTTCATCATTCTCCTTGATGTAGTCCCAGTCGACCCATCTCATGTCACACACTATTGGTTTCTTGTCAAGCAAGATGGTCTCATAGAAGTCCTGTTGTTCCTTTGTATGGAACCTGTAGTCCACAGCAGTCCTTCTCCTGGTGGCATATGGATCAGACTCTCTCCATAGCCTCAATTCTGAGTCCTTCCTTATCTTCATGTTCTTAGCTACTGGATGAGCATCATTGTGATCTGGAATTTTTGGCTTCAACTTCCTCAAGACATGTGGCTCATCATCTTCTTCTTCCATTTCAGCTTCAGGCACTGGGGCCTTGTTCTTCTCCTCGGCAGGGATGTTCCTGGTGCTCCTCTTTGGTTTTGGCTTTGGAGCTGGAGCAGCAGCCTTAGGAGCAGTCTTAGGCTTAGATGGAACAGCCCCTGCCCTGATGGCATCACCCATAAGGTTCTGAGCTTTGGGTGCTGGTACAGCATCTTCTTCCTCTTCCTCTTCAGAATCTCTCATGATTGAGGATCTCCCAAGCACTCTAGCAGTGGTCTTCTTGACCCTCTCTTTCCTCTTCTTCTCTGCCACAACCTGCTCTTTGGGTGCAGATCCCAAAGTCTCTTGAGTAGATGCTCTGGCCTTAGACATTGGAGCTCTCTTGGCAGGAACCTTTTGCTTCATGCCTAGCTTGGTGGCAGCAGCTGTGCCATATTCCTTCTTCATGACTTTCCTCTTTGAGGTGGTTTCTTCTTCCTCAGCCACATAGTCCTCATCCTCTGACTCTGAGGTTCTTTTCTTGCTGGCCCTGGTGGCAGCTTTTGGCAGATTGCTTGGTGTGCTCCTGCTGCCATCATCTGAGCTGCTAGAGGGACTAGTGCCCTCACTCAAGTGAACCTGCTCCTCTGACTTGTTCTGGCTGTCACTTTGATCAGACATATTGCAATCTCTGACAACTAACCCTGTGAATATATTATAGATGAGGCAGAGTGGATGAGCATCACAAAATACAGAGGTTTTTGCAAAAGAATGAATTAAAAACTTAGTTTTAGTTTTCCACAGAAAGCATTTCGGATCTACCGATTTGCAAACTCGGTGATACTGAAGCAGCTTTTGGAACCTGAACTAGTGAACTCGGTCAGACCGAGTCACAGTTCGGTGGCACCGGGACTGCTAGGGTTTCACAAAGTGCTGAACTCGGTCACACCGATTTGCAATTCTCGGTCAGACCGAGAATCACAAGTGCAATGGCCTGAGCCAAATCGGTGGAACCGATTTCATCAACTCGGTCGGTCCGAGATGGTTTTGGTGGAAACCTAACCCTAAATTTTCAATTCACGACTAAACTACGGAGTGTTTTCGATGGATAGAATGATCTCAATCATGGCAAGATACATGGCAAAGCAATGTGCTTGGGAATCGGAGATAGAACAACACAAAGTTCAGGTTCATACCCTAGTTCGGCGATGAACTTGCAACGGCGGCAACGGCGAAGATGATCCCGTTGATGGCGGCGGAGACCAGCGACAGGAGGCGGCTGGCGACGAGGAGGATGATACGGAGACCCAGGGAGGCAGAGCGGGCTAAGCGCGGGCGAGGAGGTTCGGAAAGTTTTCCAAAATTTGACCCGTGGATATATATAGCCCGACCCTGTCGGTGTGACCGAGTGGGACAACTCGGTGGCACCGAGATTCATAACTGCAAGCAGTTACTGAAACTCGGTGTGACCAAAAAGTTCGAATCGGTTGCATCAAGATTGAAAACCTAGATCGACTTAATGATCTCGGTATGACTGAAATGGGTGAGTCGGTCAGACCGAAACACACAAAGAAGTTTTGGAAGTTTAAGTCTATGACAAATCGGGGACTCCGAGTGCTCCTCACACAGAGTGGTTCGAATCCGACTTGATCAAATTTTGTGATGCAGCATGAATAGAGTTTGAGACGAGAAAAGTATAGATAGCTAGAGAAGGTTCTTAGGCATTCTTGTCCATCCACTTGGCCAAAAGAAAAGGAAACCAATCAAACAAAACAACAAGTGGATGTCCCCGAATGAGTAAATTATGCAACCAACATGCTCACACAATAAAATGACAAATGAAATATGTGACACAGCATGCACAAACAATTCTAGCATCTATCAAGCAATAGGCGATGACTAGGTCATCTATATATGAGTATATTGACTTAGGAGTCAAATGAGAACATTTGATCATAGGTCATACTCATCGTTTAAGCACAAGTGGGGTTACCACTTTTACATAAAGTGTTGTTGTGTTCACACCATTAGAGTTGCTTTAACTCAATTGTTAGAGTAAAGCTCCCCCTAGATGTGAGATCCCCCCTAAGAGGGATGAACTAACCTTGGGTTTTGTCGATGATGAATTCATGTAGGTGTTGAAGATGTGGATGCTTTATGTTGATGTAGATCATTTGGAGCTATCCTTTGGAGTGAGTTGCACTTTCAATACCTACACGGGTTAGTCCCACAAGGAACAAACAAGGATATCCATAGACATAGAGTGATGCACACACAAGATGATGTCTATGAAGGCTTTAGGTTACCTTGTCCCTTGTCTTACCAACAAGAGGGTTTGTGAATCCTTGAAATAGTGCAAGATGTGGAAGTTGATTGCACTTGTTCTTGCCAAAATGATAAGAGTGAAGTATGTTGGCGGAGTCACCCTCAAGAACTCTCTAGTTCTTCTTCTTTGGGATCCACACCATCTTGATGGGAATCCTCAGAGTTGTAGTTGTACTTGATGAAGTGGAACTTGATGTAGTCTTGGGAACCCACTTGACCAAGGCCTTAGGAGCTTCTTCAAATGCATCAATTTCCTCTTGAAGCTTGTCCTTGCCTTTGTGGTCTTATGATGGAAGATCATCTTGAGCTTGTGTCCCTTTGAAAGAAGTAGGATCATACTTCTCTTGTTGAGGAACAAACTTCGTCTTGGGGTACTGATCTTCTTCCCACTCAACTCCATTGGCATTGAACTTTCGTTCAAAACCAATACCTTGATTCTTCCGGTGCCTTCCTTGCTTGCGTACAATTTCCTCGAATTGCTTACTCCCGGCAAGGCTCTTGTAAACACCTTTCTCTATAATTCCCTTCAATAAGCTATTTTCTTGCTCAAGTGTAACTTGGCTAAGAGAATGATTAGTGGAATCAAGAGAACTACTAGAAGCAACAACATTTGATTTAGCATGATTATTGTTACTACTAGAAGAAGAATCCTTCTTGTTCTTGTTACTAGACTTGACTTGAGGCATGTAAGTGGATAAGAGTAAACGCTCGGCAATGTAAGAAGAACTTTTCTTGCGAAGATCATCATTGATTGCCTTTAAGAACTCATGCTCTTGGTCAAGGTTGAGCTTTTCAAAACGTAATTTATCATGAGTCCTTAAAAGTTCTCGATGATCTCCTAAGATAGTTTCATGAGCTAACTTAAGAGTGTTTAGTTCTTTAGTTAGAGACTCAATCTTCTCCTTATCACTGTCATTCGTTTCATCATAGTATTCATCACTATAGTTGTCAACAAGTAAATCATCATCACCTAACAAGTCATCTTCATCACTATTGAAATCAACATACTCGGGGTGTGATACCTTTGGACCTTTGTGTTGGAAATATGCCCTAGAAACAATAATAAATTGGTTATTATTATATTTCCTTGTTCATGATAATCGTTTATTATCCATGCTAGAATTGTATTGATAGGAAACTCAGGTACATGTGTGGATACATAGACAACACCATGTCCCTAGTAAGCCTCTAGTTGACTAGCTCGTTGATCAATAGATGGTTACGGTTTCCTGACCATGGGCATTGGATGTCGTTGATAACGGGATCACATCATTAGGAGAATGATGTGATGGACAAGACCCAATCCTAAGCCTAGCACAAAGATCATGTAGTTCGTATGCTAAAGCTTTTCTAATGTCAAGTATCATTTCCTTAGACCATGAGATTGTGCAACTCCCGGATACCGTAGGAGTGCTTTGGGTGTGCCAAACGTCATAACGTAACTGGGTGGCTATAAAGGTTCACTACAGGTATCTCCGAAAGTGTCTGTTGGGTTGGCACGAATCGAGACTGGGATTTGTCACTTCGTGTAACGGAGAGGTATCTCGGGGCCCACTCGGTAGGACATCATCATAATGTGCACAATGTGACCAAGGAGTTGATCATGGATGATGTGTTACGAAACGAGTAAAGAGACTTGCCGGTAACGAGATTGAACAAGGTATCGGGATACCGACGATCGAATCTCGGGCAAGTATAATACCGCTAGACAAAGCGAATTGAATACGAGATTGATTAAGTCCTTGACATCGTGGTTCATCCGATGAGAGCATTGTGGAGCATGTGGGAGCCAACATGGGTATCCAGATCCCGCTGTTGGTTATTGACCGGAGAGTTGTCTCGGCCATGTCTGCATGAATCCCGAACCCGTAGGGTTTACACACTTAAGGTTCGATGACACTAGGGTTATAGGGAAAGTATGTATGCAGTTACCGAATGTTGTTCGGAGTCCCGGATGAGATCCCGGACGTCATGAGGACTTCCGGAATGGTTCGGGGGTCCACCAGGTGGGGCCACCAGCCCCGGAGGCTTACATGGGCCAATAGTGGGAAGGGACCAGCCCCTAGGTGGGCTGGGGCGCCTCCCACCAAGGCCCAAGGCATCCTCAAGGGGAGAGGGGGCAAACCCTAGGCGCAGATGGGCCCTAAGGCCCACCCTAGGCGCGCCCCCCTCTCTCTCCCCCTTGGCCGCCTCCCAGATGGGATCTGGGGACTGCCGCCACCCCTAGGGAGGGAACCCTAGGTGGGGGCGCAGCCCCTCCCCTCCCCCTATATATACTTGAGGTATGGGGCTGCCCAACACATGTGATTTGCTCTCCCTATTGGCGCAGCCCTACCTCTCTCCCTCCTCATCTCTCGTAGTGCTTGGCGAAGCCCTGCTGGAGTCCCGCGCTCCTCCACCACCACCATGCCGTCGTGCTGCTGCTGGATGGAGTCTTCCCCAACCTCTCCTTCTCCCCTTGCTGGATCAAGGCGTAGGAGACGTCACCGGGCTGTACGTGTGTTGAACACGAAGGTGCCGTCCGTTCGGCACTAGGATCATCAGTGATTTGGATCACGACGAGTACGGCTCCATCAACCCTGTTCACTTGAACGCTTCCGCTTAGCGATCTACAAGGGTATGTAGATGCACTCTCCTTCCCCTTGTTGCTAGATTACTCCATAGATTGATCTTGGTGATGCGTAGAAAATTTTGAATTTCTGCTACGTTCCCCAACAGTGGCATCATGAGCTAGGTCTATGCGTAGTTTCTATGCACGAGTAGAACACAAGTTGTTGTGGGCGTCGATTTTGTCAATTTGCTTGCCGTTACTAGTCTTATCTTGATTCGGCGGCATCGTGGGATGAAGCGGCCTGGACCGACCTTACACGTACTCTTACGTGAGACTGGTTCCACCGACTGACATGCACTAGTTGCATAAGGTGGCTAGCGGGTGTCTGTCTCTCCCACTTTAGTCGGATCGGATTCGATGAAAAGGGTCCTTATGAAGGGTAAATAGAAATTGGCATATCACGTTGTGGTTTTTGCGTAGGTAAGAAAAGTTCTTGCTAGAAACCTATAGCAGCCACGTAAAAACTTGCAACAACAATTAGAGGACGTGTAACTTGTTTTTGCAGCATGTGTCGTGTGATGTGATATGGCCAAAAGGATGTGATGAATGATATATGTGATGTATGAGATTGATCATGTTCTTGTAATAGGAATCACGACTTGCATGTCGATGAGTATGACAACCGGCAGGAGCCATAGGAGTTGTCTTAATTTATTTATGACCTCCGTGTCAACTTAAACGTCATGTAATTACTTTACTTTATTGCTAAAGTGTTAGCCATAGTAGTAGAAGTAATAGATGACGACACAGCTTCAACAAGACACGATGATGGAGATCATGATGATGGAGATCATGGTGTCATGCCGGTGACAACGATGATCATGGAGCCCCGAAGATGGAGATTAAAAGGAGCAAAATGATGTTGGCCATATCATGTCACTATTTGATTGCATGTGATGTTTATCATGTTTTACATCTTATTTGCTTAGAACGACGGTAGCTTAAATAAGATGATCCCTCACTAAAATTTCAAGAAAAGTGTTCCCCCTAACTGTGCACCATTGCGAAGGTTCGTTGTTTGGAAGCACCACATGATGATCGGGTGCGATAGATTCTAACGTTCGAATACAACGGGTGTAAGCCAAATTTACACACGCAATACACTTAGGTTGACTTGACGAGCCTAGCATGTACAGACATGGCCTCGGAACACGGAAGACCGAAAGGTCGAGCATGAGTCGTATAGAAGATACGATCAACATGAAGATGTTCACCGATGTTGACTAGTCCGTCTCACGTGATGATCGGACACGGCCTAGTTGACTCGGATCATGTTTCACTTAGATGACTAGAGGGATGTCTATTTGAGTGGGAGTTCATTAAATGAACTCAATTATCATGAACATAGTCTAAATTGTCTTTGCAAATATGTTGTAGATAAATAGCTCACGTTGTAGCTCCCTGTTTCAATACGTTCCTAGAGAAAGACCAAGTTGAAAGATATTGTAAGCACTGATGCGGACCAGGTCCGTAGTCCGAGGAGTGTCCTCACTGCTACACAGAAGGCTTACGTCTTTGATGCACCGCTCGATGTGCAAACCCCTACAACATCGTCTGTGGATGTTGTGAACACCTGACAGACACATCCTGATGACTACTTGATAGTTTAGTGCACCATACTTTATGGCTTAGAATCGGGATTCCAATGACGTTTTGAACATCATAAGACATATGAGATGTTCCAAGAGCTGAAATTGGGATTTCAGGCTCATGCCCGTGTTGAGAGGTATGAGACCTCTGACAAGTTCTTTTGCCGACAAGATGGAGGAGAATAGCTCAGCTAGTGGGCATGTGCTCAGAATGTCTGGGTGCTACAATCACTTAAATCAAGTGGGAGTTAAACTTCCAGATAAGATAGTGATTGATAGAGTTCTCTAGCCACTATCACTAAGCTACTAGATCTTCGTGATGAACTATGACATGCAAGGGATGGAGTTGATCCCGGAGATGTTCGTGGTGCTTAAGACCGCAAAAAGGTAGAAATCAAGAAGGAGCATCAAGTGTTGATGGTTTAACAAGACCACTGGTTTCAAGAAGGGCAAGGGCTAGAAGGGAAACTTCATGGATGGCAAACCAGTTGCCGCTCTAGTGAAGGAACCCAAGGTTGAACCCAAACCCGAGACTAAGTGCTTCTATTGTAAGGGGAACGGTCACTGGTAGCGGAATTACCACAAATGCATGGTAGATAAGAAGGCTGGAAACTTCAACAAAGTATATACGTGTTATTAATGTGTACCTCACTAGTACTCCTGGTAGCACCTGGGTATTGGATACCGGTTCAGTTGCTATTACTGGTGACTTGAAGCAAAAGTTGCGGACTAAACGGAGACTGGCTAAGGGCGAGGTGACGATGTGTGTATTTCCAAAGTTGATGAAATCACCATCGCACACTCCATCTGCCTTCAGGATTAGTATTGAACCTAGATAAATGTTATCAGGTGTCTACGTTGAGCATGAATATGACTAGATCATGTTCATTGCAATACGGCCATTCACTTAAGTTAGGGAATAATGGTTATTCTGTTTACATGAATGATACCTTTCATGGTCATGCACCCTATGTGAATGGTTCATTGAATCTCGGTCATGGTGATACACATGTTCACACCAAAAGATGTAGAGTTAATAATGATAGTACCACTTTCTTGTGGCACTGCCGCTTAGGTCATATTGGCATAAGATGCATGAAGAAACTCCATGTCGATGGATGTTTGGAGTCACTTGATTTTGAATCGCTTGACACATGCGAGCCATGCCTCATGGGCAGGATGACTAAGACCCCGCTTTCAGGTACAATGAAACGGGCAAGTGACTTGTTGGAAATCATACATGCCAATGCGTGTGCTCCAATGAGAATTGAAGCGTGCGGTGGATATCGCTATTTTCTCATCTTCACTGACGATTTGGGTAGATATAGGTATATCTACTTAATGAAGCACAAGTCTGAAACGTTTGAAAAGTTCAAGCGATTTCAGAGTGAAGTTAAGAATCATCATAACAATAAGATCATGTTCCTACGATCTGATCAAAAGGGGATTTTCTGAGTTATGAGTTTGGCAATCACTTAAGACATTGTGGAATTGTTTCATAGTTAAAGCCACCTGGAACACCACAAGGTAATGGTGTGTCCGGATGTCGTAATCGAACCCTATGAGATATGGTGCAATCTATGATGTCTCATACCAATCTACCGTTTTCATTTTGAGGTTATGCGTTAGAGACAACTGCATTCACTTTAGATGGGACACCATCTAAGTCCGTTGAGACGACATCGTATGAACATTGGTTTGGCAAGAAATCAAAGTTGTCGTTTCTTAATGTTTGGGGCTGCGATGCTTAAGGCTTCAGCCGGAGAAGCTCGAACCCAAAGCGGACAAACACATCTTCATAGGATACCCAAAGGTGACAGTTGGTTATACCTTCTATCTCAGATCCGAGGGCAAATTGTTTGTCGCTAAGAACGGGTCCTTTCTCGAGAAGGAGTTTCTCTCGAAAGAATTGAGTGGGAGGAAGATAGAACTTGATGAGGTTGTCGAACCTTTATTTCAACCAGAGAATGATGCAACACAGAAAGATGTTTTCTGTGGCACCTACGTCTGTTGAATAGGAAGTTAATGATAGTGATCATGAAGCTTCGGATCAAGTTGCTATCGAACCTCGTAGGTCGACAAGGATATGTACTACTCCTAAGTGGTACGGTAATCCTGTCTTAGACATCATGTTGTTAGACAACAATGAACCTACGATCTATGGAGAAGCGATGGTGGGCCCGTATTACGACAAATGGTTAGAAGCCATGAAATCCGAGATAGGATTCATATATCAGAACAAAGTATGGACTTTGGTGGACTTGCCCGATGATCGGCAAGCCATTGAGATAAATGGATCTTTAAGAAGAAGACGGACGTGGGCGGTAATGTTACTGTCTATGAAGCTCGACTTGTGGGAAAGAGTCTTTTCACAAGTTCAAGGAGTTTACTACGATGAGAATTTCTCACCCGTAGCGATGCTTAAGTCCGTTGGAATCATGATAGCATTAGCTGTATTTTTCGATTATGAAATCTTACAGATGGATGTCAGAACAAGTTTTCTTACCAGTTTTTCGTAAGAAAGGTTGTATGTGATACAATAAAGGTTTTGTCGATCCTAAGGATGCTAAAAGGTATGCTGGCTCCAGCAATCCTTCTATGGACTAGAGCAAGCATCTCGGAATGGGAATATATGTTTTGATGGAGTGATCAAAACTTTCAGGTTTATACAATGTTTGTTAGAAACTTGTATTTACAAGAAAGTGAGTGGGAGCACTACAACATTTCTGATAAGTATATGTGGATGACATATTGTTGATTCAAAATGATGTAGAATTTCTGGAAAGCATAAACGGTTGTTTGAAGAGTGTTTTTCAAAGGAGGACCTGGATAAAGTTGCTTACATATTGGGCATCAAGATCTATAGAGATAGATCAAGACGCCTGATGGTACTTTCAAAGAACGCACACCTTGACATGTTTTTGAAGGAGTTCAAAATAGATCAGTCAAAGAAGGGGTTCTTACCTGAGTTGTAAGGTAAGAAGTTGAGTAAGACTCAAAGCTTGACCACGGCAGAAGAAAGAGAAAGGACGAAGGTCGTCCCCTATGCTTTTGTCATAGGCTCTATACGGTATGCCATGCTGAAGTACCGCACCTGATGTGTGCCTTGCCACATGTCTGTCATGAGGGTACAAAGGTGATCTAGGAGTAGATCACCAGATAGCGGTCAAAATTATCCTTAGAGGAATAAGGAAATGTTTCTCGGTTATGGAGGTGATAAAGAGTTCGACGTAAAGAGTTACTTTGATGCAAGCTTAACACCTATCCGGATAGCTCTGAGTAGAGATACCGGATACGTATAATGGAGCAATAATTTGGAATAGCTCCAAGTGGAACATGGTAGCAACATCTATGACATAAAGTTTTGCAAAATAGATAGGGATCTGAATATGGCAAGACCCGTTGACTACAACCTCTCTCACAAACATAACATGATCAAACCCAGAACTCATTGAGTGTTAATCACATAGTGATGTGAACTAGATTATTGAGTCTAGTAAACTCTTTGGATGTTGGTCACATGGTGATGTGACCTGTGAGTGTTAATCACATGGCGATGTGAACTAGATTATTGACTCTAGTGCAAGTGGGAGACTGTTGGAAATATGCCCTAGAGGCAATAATAAATTGGTTATTATTATATTTCCTTGTTCATGATAATCGTTTATTATCCATGCTAGAATTGTATTGATAGGAAACTCAGGTACATGTGTGGATACATAAACAACACCATGTCCCTAGTAAGCCTCTAGTTGACTAGCTCGTTGATCAATAGATGGTTACGGTTTCCTGACCATGGGCATTGGATGTCGTTGATAACGGGATCACATCATTAGGAGAATGATGTGATGGACAAGACCCAATCCTAAGCCTAGCACAAAGATCATGTAGTTCGTATGCTAAAGCTTTTCTAATGTCAAGTATCATTTCCTTAGACCATGAGATTGTGCAACTCCCGGATACCGTAGGAGTGCTTTAGGTGTGCCAAACGTCACAACATAACTGGGTGGCTATAAAGGTTCACTACAGGTATCTCCGAAAGTGTTTGTTGGGTTGGCACGAATGGAGACTGGGATTTGTCACTTCGTGTAACAGAGAGGTATCTCGGGGCCCACTCAGTAGGACATCATCATAATGTGCACAATGTGACCAAGGAGTTGATCACGGATGATGTGTTACGAAACGAGTAAAGAAACTTGCCGGTAATGAGATTGAACAAGGTATCGGGATACCGACGATCGAATCTCGGGCAAGTATAATACCGCTAGACAAAGCGAATTGAATACGAGATTGATTAAGTCCTTGACATCGTGGTTCATCCAATGAGAGCATTGTGGAGCATGTGGGAGCCAACATGGGTATCCAGATCCCGCTGTTGGTTATTGACCGGAGAGTTGTCTCGGCCATGTCTGCATGACTCCCGAACCCGTAAGGTCTACACACTTAAGGTTCGATGATGCTAGGGTTATAGGGAAAGTATGTATGCGGTTACCGAATGTTGTTCGGAGTCCCGGATGAGATCCCGGACGTCATGAGGACTTCCGGAATGGTCTTGAGGTAAAGATTGATATATAGGAAGTATGGTTTTGGCCACCGGAATTGTTCCGGGTATCACCGGTAGTGTACCGGGACCACCGGAGGGGTCCGGGGGTCCACCAGGTGGGGCCACCAGCCCCGGAGGCTTACATGGGCCAATAGTGGGAAGGGACCAGCCCCTAGGTGGGCTGGGGCACCTCCCACCAAGGCCCAAGGCATCCTCAAGGGGAGAGGGGGCAAACCCTAGGCGCAGATGGGCCCTAAGGCCCACCCTAGGCGCGCCCCCCTCTCTCTCCCCCTTGGCCGCCTCCCAGATGGGATCTGGGGGCTGCCGCCACCCCTAGGGAGGGAACCCTAGGTGGGGGCACAGCCCCTCCCCTCCCCCTATATATACTTGAGGTATGGGGCTGCCCAACACACGTGATTTGCTCTCCCTGTTGGCGCAGCCCTACCTCTCTCCCTCCTCATCTCTCGTAGTGCTTGGCGAAGCCCTGCTGGAGTCCCGCGCTCCTCCACCACCACCACGCCGTCGTGCTGCTGCTGGATGGAGTCTTCCCCAACCTCTCCTTCTCCCCTTGCTGGATCAAGGCGTAGGAGACGTCACCGGACTGTACGTGTGTTGAACACGGAGGTGCCGTCCGTTCGGCACTAGGATCATTGGTGATTTGGATCACGACGAGTACGACTCCATCAACCCTGTTCACTTGAACGCTTCCGCTTAGCGATCTACAAGGGTATGTAGATGCACTCTCCTTCCCCTCGTTGCTAGATTACTCCATAGATTGATCTTGGTGATGCGTAGAAAATTTTGAATTTCTGCTACCTTCCCCAACACTTTGGCCATGAAGCATCTTCCAATTCCTTGATTTGGTGAATCAAATATGTCGTAGGAGTTGGTTGTCACAAGTGCTAGACCGGCAACACCTTCATCTTGAGTATATTCGGAGTCGGAGTGATAGCTTCTCTCGGAGTCATTGTCGGAGTCGGAGCTAGATACCCATTCACCAATATGAGCTTGATGTCTTCGTTTTGTGTAGCTCCTTGATGACTTGTCCTTCCTTTCCGAATCCTTGCTTCTCCGAGAGGGTCTTCGTTCATATCGATCATCCCTACTCCTTCTCTCCCTTGATGGTGATTCTTCTCTTCTACTTCTTCTTTTGGGAGAATCTTCTCTTCTCTTGTGGGGAGCCGTACACTCATTGGAGTAGTGTCCGGGTCTTCCACAATTGTAGCAGTTTCGCTCTCGACTAGAAGATCTTTTGTCATTGTAGGACCTTGACTTGGAACTTCTCTCTTTGCTTCTATTCTTGTAGAACTTGTTGAAGTTCTTCACCATTAGGCTCAATTCTTCATTGAAGGTTTGTTTCTCACTTGATGATGTGGGGGCTTCACATGAGTCTTTGTAAGCACCACTTGACTTGTTATGGAGCTCCTCCTTATCCTTGAGTGACATCTCATGAGCAACAATTCTTCCAATGACTTCTGTTGGCTTGAGATATTTGTAATTTGGCATCATTTGGATCAATGTGCATACGGTATCGTATTTTCCATCCAAGGCTCTTAGGATCTTCTTGATGATGAATTTGTCGGTCATCTCTTCACTTCCTAAGCCGGCAATCTCATTTGTGATAAGAGCAAGCCTAGAGTACATCTCAGCGACACCTTCACCATCCTTCATTTTGAACTTGTCAAGTTGACTTTGAAGCACATCCAACTTGGATTCCTTGACGGAGTCGGTACCTTCGTGCATATCAATCAAAGTATCCTAAATTAACTTTGCATTCTCAAGACGACTGATTTTGTTGAATTCTTTGGGGCACAATCCATTGAAGAGGATATCACAAGCTTGAGCATTGTATTGTAGCATCTTCAACTCATCCGCGGTAGCTTCACGATTCGGTTCTCTCCCATCAAATAATTCACCTTGCAAGCCAACACACACAATAGCCCAAACGGCGGGGTTATGTCCAAGAATATGCATTTTCATCTTATGCTTCCAACTAGCAAAATTAGTACCATCAAAGTAAGGACCTCTACGGTGGTAATTTCCCTCGCTAGACGCCATACTCTCCTAGGTTGTGAAACTAAGGCTATGACCAGCAAAAGCTATGGAAATCAAAGCAAATGGAGACCAAAGCTCTGATACCACTTGTAGGATCGAAAGTATGTCTAGAGGGGGGGATTAGACTACTTGACCAATTAAAAATCTATCCTTTTCCCAATTTTAGTTCTTGGCAGATTTTAGCAACTTTGCACAAGTCAAGCAATCTTAACACAATTCAAGCAAGCATGCAAAGAGTCTATGAGCAGCGGAAAGTAAAGCATGCAACTTGCAACAATGTAAAGGGAAGGGTTTGGAGAATTCAAACGCAATTGGAGACACGGATGTTTTTGTCGTGGTTCCGATAGGTGGTGCTATTGTACATCCACGTTGATGGAGACTTCAACCCACGAAGGGTAACGGTTGCGCGAGTCCACGGAGGGCTCCACCCACGAAGGGTCCACGAAGAAGCAAACTTGTCTATCCCATCATGGCCATTGCCCATGAAGGACTTGCCGCACTAGTGGTAGATCTTCACGAAGTAGGTGATCTCCTTGCCCTTACAAACTCCTTGATTCAACTCCACAATCTTTGTCGGAGGCTCCCAAGTGACACCTGGCCAATCTAGGAGACACCACTCTCAAAGAAGTAACAAATGGTGCGTTGATGATGAACTCCTTGCTCTTGTGCTTCAAATGATAGTCTCCCCAACACTCAACTCTCTCTCACATGATATGGATTTGGTGGAAAGAAGATTTGAGTGGAAAGCAACTTGGGGAAGGCTAGAGATCAAGATTCATATGGTGGGAATGGAATATCTTGGTCTCAACACATGAGTAGGCGGTTCTCTCTCAGAAAATGTGTATTGGAAGTGTATGTATGTTCTGATGGCTCTCTCCACGAATGAAGAGTGGGTGGAGGGGTATATATAGCCTCCACACAAAAACTAACCGTTACACACAATTTACCAATCTCGGTGAGACCGAATTGAGAAACTCGGTCAGACCGATTTAGCAAACCTAGTGACCGTTAGGATTTTCGGTGGGACTGAGATGCAACTCGGTAGGATCGGTATGGTTAGGGTTAGGGCATAACGTAATCTTGGTGTGACCGATTACACAAACTCGGTGGGATCGATTTTGGTAATAAGCTAACCAGAGAGTTGGTCAGGTAAACTCGGTGGGACCGATCGCTCATTTCGGTGGGACCGAAATGTTACAAAAGGGAAACAGAGAGTTTACATTGCAATCTCGGTGGGACCGATCGCTCAGCTCGGTAGGACCGAAACGTTACGAAGGGAAACAGAGAGATTACAACCCCATCTCGGTGTGACCGAGATCCCTATTGGTGAGACCGATTTGCCTAGGGTTTGTGGCAGTGGCTATGACATCTGAACTCGGTGGCACCGGATAGAAAGAATCGGTGGGGCCGAGTTTGACTTTTGGTTTAGGTCATATGTGGATGTGGGGAGGTAGTTGAGGGTTTTGGAGCATATCACTAAGCACTATGAAGCAAGAACCTCATCAAGCAACACCTCATCCCTCCTTGATAGTATTGGCTTTTCCTATAGACTCAATGTGATCTTGGATCACTAAAATATAAAATGTAGAGTCTTGAGCTTTGAGCTTGAGCCAATCTTTTTATCCTTAGTATTTTGAGGGGTCCACTTTCCTCATCCATGCCATGCCATTCATTGAGCTTTTCCTGAAATATTAATCTTGGAATATCATTAGCTCAATGAGCTATATGTTGTTAGGAATTACCAAAACCACCTAGGGATAGTTGCACTTTCAATCGCAGGCGTGGTAAACCGCGTGGATGGCGAGTCAATCACAGGCGCGGTCTGGGCGAGTTGATGAGGATCGAGCTGCGCGAGCGGCGGCTTGTGCACACCCGTTCAACAACAAACAGGCACGGACGCCGATGCATGATGATGCTAACGCACACTCCATAGGCATAACATGGCACCACCTTTATAATGAATCATTATCCTGCACATAAAAATATGTAGGCCAAAGTAATTGTTTTTTGACAAAAAACAATATGTGTTAAGAAAATATACTTAGATGAATATCACCTGATATGTTTTGACGATCGATGACCCGTAAATAGTCTCCGTAAATATCTTTCCAACACATTCCTTCTCATCCCTTTCAGTAGGAATCGGGCGGCTTAGCAGCTAGAGGAAAACCACGGCGGCAGTGGTGGAAACAACCGAGTTACAACCACCGTATTTAGCAGAGGAACAGACCATCATAAATGAACAGATCATCGTAGGCTCTATTTTTTCAATCTTCTGATAGATCTTTCTGCACCGTGTGTAAGATGATTATACTTGGCAGTGGCTCAGAGGCAGAGCTGCAACAGAAGAGAGCCGACCGTAAGCGGAGGCGAGGCACGATAGTAGTGGTGAAGCAGACTAGCTTGGAGGGAGACCAAGCCGTGGCAGAGGTAGCGACCACAGCTTGGCGGGTCAACATCGGGCGGCTTGAGCAGCGCTGTAGCATAGGTAGAGGCCGGCAATGGAGACACGGCGCGGGGGCGGCAGAAGTGACCGACGCAGGCCCACTCATAGTGGAGGTGGTTCAGAACGGCGACCTCGAGGTCGTGGGGTGGCTCTAGAGTAGCAGGGGAAACCACGGAGCAGAGGCAGAACCGGTCACAGCGGCTCGTAGCATTAGCGAGTCAACAAGGGCGGCTCGCTGCGGCGACAATGATGGCGGCTCATGGGCCGGTTCAAGGCCAGACGGCTCAGCGGCCAACGGTGGAGCAACCCGTCCAGGGCGGCTTATGGCGAAGAACAGACACGTGGCCGTCAAGGGGAGCCGGAGACGAATCAAGGCCAGACCCGGTGACCTGACGCGAGGCTGCACGGGCCGCACCCTTGGCGACGGCTCGAGGCGGCAGCTTCTAGTGAAAGCACGACGGCAGCTTGCAATAGTGAATCAGAGGCAGCAAAGACTCGGGGTGGGCGGCGACTCAGGCGGAGCTCGGCCGGTTCGGGGCGGCTGGCGACTAAAGACGCCCCCGCGGCCACAGCAGATGCAGCTCTAAGTGAAGCCAGAGCGGCCCAAGAATAGGCAACTCGTAATCTGTTCCGGCGGGGGCGAGTTATAGTAGCTCGACGGCGGCGGCTCACCGGCAGCGGGTCACTGTAGCGGAGGCAGCTTGGCAGCGAGGCGAGGCCTGGCAGCGGTTCCAAACAAGGTGAAGGAAATATGCCCTAGAGGCAATAATAAAGTTATTATTTATTTCCTTATTTCATGATAAATGTTTATTATTCATGCTAGAATTGTATTAACCCGAAACATATTACATGTGTGAATACATAGATAAACATAGTGTCACTAGTATGCCTCTACTTGACTAGCTCGTTAATCAAAGATGGTTAAGTTTCCTAACCATAGATATGAGTTGTCATTTGATTAATTGGATCACATCATTAGGAGAATGATGTGATTGACTTGACCCATTCCGTTAGCTTAGCACTTGATCGTTTAGTATGTTGCTATTGCTTTCTTCATGACTTATACATGTTCCTATGACTATGAGATTATGCAACTCCTGTTTACCGGAGGAACACTTTGTGTGCTACCAAACATCACAATGTAACTGGGTGATTATAAAGGTGCTCTACAGGTGTCTCCGAAGGTACTTGTTGAGTTGGCGTGTTTCGAGGTTAGGATTTGTCACTCCGATTGTCGGAGAGGTATCTCTGGGCCCACTCCGTAATGCACATCACTATAAGCCTTGCAAGCATTGTAACTAATGAGTTAGTTGCAGGATGATGTATTACGTAACGAGTAAAGAGACTTGCCAGTAATGAGATTAAACTAGGTATTGAGATACCGATGATCGAATCGCGGGCAAGTAACATACCGATGACAAAGGGAACAACGTATGTTGTTATGCGGTTTGACCGATAAAGATCTTCGTAGAATACGTGGGAACCAATATGAGCATCCAGGTTCCGCTATTGGTTATTGACCGGAGACGTGTCTCGGTCATGTGTACATAGTTCTCGAACCCGTAGGGTCCGCACGCTTAAAGTTCGGTGACAATCGGTATTATGAGTTTATGTGTTTTGATGTACCAAAGGTAGTTTGGAGTCCTGGAGAGATCGGGGACATGACGAGGAATCTCGAAATGGCCGAGACGTAAAGATCGATATATTGGACGACTATATTCGAACATCGTAAAGGTTCCGAGTGATTCGGGTATTTTTCAGAGTACCGGAGAGTTACGGGAATTCGTCGGGGAGTATATGGGCCTTATTGGGCTTTAGGGGAAAGAGAGAGGAGAGGTTGTGGGCCCCCCTAATGCTTAGTCCAAATTGGACTAGGGGGAGGGGCGGCACCCCCTCCTTCCTTCTCTTCTCTTTCCCTTTCCTTCTCTCCTACTCCTACTACTTGGAAGGGCTCCTAGTTCTACTAGGAAACGGGGAATCCTACTCCCGGTGGGAGTAGGACTCCCCTAGGGCGCGCCATAGAGAGGGCCGGCTCTCCCCCTCCTCCACTCCTTTATATACGGGGAGGGGGACACCCCTTGGAGACACAACAATTGATCATTGATCTCTTAGCCGTGTGCGGTGCCCCCTTCCACCATAATCCACCTCGATCATATCGTAGCGGTGTTTAGGCCTGCGTTGATAGCATCATCATCACCGTCACCACGCCGTCGTGCTGACGAAACTCTCCCGTGAAGCTTTGCTGGATCGGAGCTCGCGGGACGTCATCGAGTTGAAGTGTGCAGAACTCGGAGGTGGCGTGCGTTCGGTACTTGGATCGGTCGGATCATGAAGACATACGACTACATCAACCGCGTTGTGTTAACGCTTCTGCATTCGGTCTACGAGGGTACGTAGATACACTCTCCCCTCTTGTTGCTATGCATCACCATGATCCTGTGTGTGCGTAGGAAATTTTTGAAATTACTACGTTCCCCAACAGTGGCATCCGAGCCAGGTTTTATGCGTAGATGTTATATGCACGAGTAGAACACAAGTGAGTTGTGGGCGATACAAGTCATATTGCTTACCAGCATGTCACACTTTGGTTCGGCGGTATTGTTGGATGAAGCGGCTGATACGTCTCCAAAGTATCTACAATTTTTGATTGCTCCATGCTATATTATCTACTGTTTTGGATGTTTATGGGCTTTATTATACACTTTTATATCATTTTTGGGACTAACCTATTAACCCAGAGCCCAGTGCTAGTTTCTGTTTTTACCTTGTTTTAGGGTTTCAAAGAAAAGGAAAATCAAACGGAGTCCAATTGACCTAAAACTTCACGGAACTCATTTTTGGAAGGAAAGAAGCCCAGAAGACTTGAAGTGAAGTGCACGTAAGGGAAGCTTCGAGGAGGCCGCGAGGTAGGGGGCGCGCCCACCCCCCTAGGGCGCACCCTCCACCCTCGTGGGCCCCTCGTGGCCCCCCTGACGTACTTCTTCCGCCTATACATCTCCATATACCCTAAAAACATCTGGGAGCACAATAGATCGGGAGTTCCGCCGCCAGAAGCCTCCGTAGCCACCGAAAGCCAATCTAGACCCGTACCGGCACCCTGCCGGAGGGGGAATCCCTCTCCGGTGGCCATCTTCATCATCCTGGTGCTCTCCATGACGAGGAGGGAGTAGTTCTCCCTCGGGGCTGAGGGTATGTACCAGTAGCTATGTGTTTGATCTCTCTCTCTCTCGTGTTCTTGAGGTGATACGATCTTGATGTATCATGATCTTTGCTATTATATTTGGATCCTATGATGTTTCTCCCCCCTCTACTCTCTTGTAATGGATTGAGTTTCCCCTTTGAAGTTATCTTATCGGATTGAGTCTTTAAAGATTTGAGAACACTTGATGTATGTCTTGTCGTGCGTATCTGTGGTGACAATGGGATGCCACATGATTCACTTGTATGTTTTGGTGATCAACTTGCGGGTTCCACCCATGAACCTATGCATAGGGGTTGGCACACGTTTTCATCGTGATTCTCCGGTAGAAACTTTGGGGCACTCTTTGAGGTTCTATGTGTTGGTTGAATAGATGAATCTGGGATTGTGTCATGCATATCGTATAATCATACCCACGGATACTTGAGGTGACATTGGAGTATCTAGGTGACATTAGGGTTTTGGTTGATTTGTGTCTTAAGGCGTTATTCTAGTACGAACTCTAGGGCTGTTTGTGACACTTATAGGAATAGCCCAACGGATTGATTGGAAAGAATAACTTTGAGGTGGTTCCGTACCCTACCATAATCTCTTCGTTTGTTCTCCGCTATTAGTGACTTTGGAGTGACTCTTTGTTGCATGTTGAGGGATAGTTATGTGATCCATTTATTTTATTATTGTTGAGGGAAATTGCACTAGCGAAAGTATGAACCCTAGGCCTTGTTTCAACGCATTGCAATACCGTTTACGCTCACTTTTATCATTAGTTACCTTACTGTTTTTATAATTTCATATTACAAATACCTTAATCTACTATCCATATACCACTTGTATCACCATCTCTTCGCCGAACTAGTGCACCTATACAATTTACCATTGTATTGGGTGTGTTGGGGACACAAGAGACTCTTTGTTATTTGGTTGCAGGGTTGCTTGAGAGATACCATCTTCATCCTACGCCTCCTACGGATTGAGAAACCTTAGGTCATCCACTTGAGGGAAATTTGCTACTATCCTACAAACATCTGCACTTGGAGGCCCAACAACGTCTACAAGAAGAAGGTTGTATAGTAGACTTCAGCGGCCTGGACCGACATTACGCGTACGCTTATGTGAGACTGGTTCTACCGACATGCTTTGCACACAGGTGGCTGACGGGTGTCAATTTCTCCAACTTTAGTTGAACCGAGTGTAGCTACGCCCGGTCCTTGAGAAGGTTAAAACAGCACTAACTTGACGAACTATCGTTGTGGTCTTGATGCGTAGGTAAGAAAATTTCTTGCTCAGCCCGTAGCAGCCACGTAAAACTTGCAACAACAAAGTAGAGGACGTCTAACTTGTTTTTGCAGGGCATGTTGTGATGTGATATGGTCAAGACATGATGCTATATTTTATTAATGAGATGATCATGTTTTGTAACGGAGTTATCGGCAACTGGCAGGATCCATATGGTTGTCGCTTTATTGTATGCAATGCAATCACCCTGTAATTGCTCTACTTTAGCACTAAGCGGTAGCGATAGTCGTAGAAGCAATAGTTGGTGAGATGACAACGATGCTACGATGGAGATCAAGGGCGTCGGTGATGATGGTGATTATGACGGTGCTTCATAGATGGAGATCACAAGCACAAGATGATGATGGCCATATCATATCACTTATATTGATTGCATGTGATGTTTATCTTTTATGCATCTTATTTTGCTTTGATTGACGGTAGCATTATAAGCAATGTTCAAGAAATCGTTAACTGGTAGCTGCTCAGTCGGTTTATGAGTAGAGGTTAATCGGTGAATCGGCCTATTAAATGGATTAATCGGTCGGCCATTAATCGGTAGATTGAACAGGACCTTGCCAACATATATCTAGATTCTTTTATGTATTATACAATACTCTCATGCTCCCAGCTATGTAGTATACCAAAAACTGCTGCAACACACATATGAAAATCATAGAGAGGAGGTAAAATTATTAATGATGGCTATTAAGGAGCGGGATGGGGCTAGAAGGGGTTCCAGGCCAAAAATCTAGGCTTTGTTTCCCAACCCATTAATGGGCCAGCAGGGATTAATCAGCATGACAACTGATTAACTGGTCTAACTAGCCAATTAATCGGTCTGACAAGTTAATGCGATGAATAGGTGTTATTCGATTCGGCCATGCCATGAGTAGCGATTAACTGGCCCGTTAACTGATTAATCGGGTAAATTCTTGAACAATGATTATAAGATGATCTCTCACTAAATTTCAAGATAAAAGTGTTCTCCCTGAGTATGCATCGTTGCCAAAGTTCGTCGTGCCGAGACACCACGTGATGATCGGGGTGATAAGCTCTACGTTCATCTACAATGGGTGCAAGCTAGTTTTGCAAACACAGAATACTCGGGTTAAACTTGACGAGCCTAGCATATGCAGATATGGCCTCGGAACACTGAGACCGAAAGGTCGAGCGTGAATCATATAGTAGATATGATCAACATAGTGATGTTCACCATTGAAAACTACTCCATCTCATGTGATGATCGCACATGGTTTAGTTGATTTGGATCACATGATCACTTAGATGATTAGAGGGATGTCTATCTAAGTGGGAGTTCTTAAATAGTATGATTAATTGAACTTTAATTTATCATGAACTTAGTCCTAGTAGTATTAGCATATCTATGTTGTAGATCAATAGCTTGCGTTTAGCTCCCCTATTTTATTTTTGATATGCTCCTAGAGAAAAATAAGTTGAAAGATGTTAGTAGCAAAGATGCGGACTAGCTCGGTGATCTGAGGATTATCCTCATTGCTGCACAGAAGTATTATGTCCTTGATGCACCGCTAGGTGATAGAACTATTGCAGGAGCAGATGCAAACGTTTTGACAAAAGCTCGGTATGATAACTACTTGATAGTTTAGTGCACCATGCTTTACAGCTTAGAACCGGGACTTCAAAAATGTTTTGAACACCACGGAGCATATAAGATGTTCCAAGAGTTGAAATTAGTATTTCATACTCATGCCCGTGTCGAGAGGTAGGAGACCTCTGACAGTACTTTGCCTACAAAGATGGAGGAGAATAGCTCAACTAGTGATCATGTGCTCAGATTGTCTGGGTACTGCAATTGCTTGAATCAAGTGGGAGTTAATCTTCCAGATAAGATTGTAATTGACAAAGTTCTCTAGTCATTATCACCAAGTTACTAGAACTTAGTGATGAACTATAATATGCAAGGGATAATGAAAACGATTCCCAAGCTCTTCGTGATGCAGAAATCGACGAAAGTAGAAATCAAGAAAAGCATCAAGTGTTGATGGTTGACAAGACCACTAGTTTCAAGAAAAGGGCAAAGGGAAGAAGGGGAACTTCAAGAAGAACAGCAAGCAAGTTGCTGCTCAAGTGAAGAAGCCCAAGTCTAGACCTAAGCCTGAGACTAAGTGCTTCTACTACAAAGGGACTGGTCACTGGAAGCAGAACTGCCCCAAGTATTTGGCGGATAAGAAGGATGGCAAAGTGAACAAAGGTATATTTGATATACATGTTATTGATGTGTACTTTACTAGTGTTTATAGCAACCCCTTAGTATTTGATACTAGTTCAGTTGCTGAGATTAGTAACTCGAAACGGGAGTTGCAGAATGAACAGAGACTAGTTAAGGGTGAAGTGATGATGTGTGTTGGAAGTGGTTCCAAGATTGATATGATCATCATCGCACACTCCCTATACTTTCGGGATTAGTGTTGAACCTAAATAAATGTTATTTGGTGTTTGCGTTAAGCATGAATATGATTTGATCATGTTTATTGCAATACGGTTATTCATTTAAAGTCAGAGAATAATTGTTGTTCTGTTTACATGAATAAAACCTTCTATGGTTATACACCCAATGAAAATGGTTTGTTGAATCTCGATCGTAGTGATACACATATTCATAATATTGAAGACCAAAGATGCAAAGTTAATAATGATAGTGCAACTTATTTGTGGCACCGCCGTTTAGGTCATATTGGTGTAAAGCGCATGAAGAAAATCCATGCTGATGGGCTTTTGGAATCACTTGATTATGAATCAGTTGATGCTTGCGAACCATGCCTCATGGACAAAGATGACTAAGACTCCGTTCTCCAGAACAATGGAGCGAGCAACTGACTTATTGGATATAATACATACTGATGTATGAGGTCCGATGAGTGTTGAGGCTCGCGGTGGGTATCGTTATTTTCTGACCTTCACAGATGATTTGAGCAGATATGGTATATCTACTTGAAGAAACATAAGTCTGAAACATTTGAAAAGTTTAAAGAATTTTAGAGTGAAGTGGAAAATCATCATAACAAGAAAATAAAGTTTCTATGATCTGATCGCAGAAGCGAATATTTGAGTTACGAGTTTGGTCTTCAATTAAAACAATGTGGAATAGTTTCACAAACTCATGCCACCTAGAACACCACAGTGTAATGGTGTATCCGAATGTCATAACCATACTTTATTTGATATAGTGCAATCTATGATGTCTCTCACCGATTTACCACTATTGTTTTAGGGTTATGCATTAGATACAACTGCATTCACATTAAAAAGGGCACCATCTAAATCCGTTGAGACGACACCGTATGAACTGTGGTTTAGCAAGAAGCCTAAGATGTCGTTTCTTAAAGTTTGGGGTTGCGATGCTTATGTGAAAAAGTTTCATCTTGATAAGCTCAAACCCAAGTCAGAGAAGTGCGTCTTCATAGGATACCCAAAAGTAATTGTTGGGTACACATTCTATCACAGATCCGAAGGCAAGATATTTGTTGCTGAGAATGGATCCTTTCCAGAGAAGGAGTTTCTCTCGAAAGAAGTGAGTGGGAGGAAAGTAGAACTTTATGAGGTAACTATACCTGCTCCCTTATTGGAAAGTAGTTCAGCATAGAAATCTATTCCTGTGACTCCTACACCAATTAGTGAGGAAGCTAATGATGATGATCATGTAACTTCAGATCAAGTTACTACCGAATATCGTAGGTAAAACAGAGTGAGATGCGCACCAGAGTGGTACGATAATCCTATTTTGGACGTCATGTTACTTGACCATGATGAACCTACAAACTATGAGGAAGCGACGATGAGCCCAGATTCCACGAAATGGTTTGAGACCATGAAATCTGAGATGGGATCCATGTATGAGAACAAAGTATGGACTTTGATTGACTTGCCTGATGATCGGTGAATCATTAAGAATAAATGGATCTTCAAGAGGAAGACGGACGCTGATAGTAGTGTTACTATCTACAAAGCTCGAATTATCACAAAATGTTTTTGACAAGTTCAAGGTGTTGACTAAGATGAGATTTTCTCACTTGTATCGATGCTTAAAAGTCTGTCCAAATCATGTTAGCAATTGCTGCATTTTATGAAATCTGGCAAATGGATGTCAAAACTGTATTCCTTCATGAATTTCTTAAAGAAGAGTTGTATATGATGCAACCAGAAGGTTTTGTCGATCCTAAAAGGTGCTAACAAAATGAGCAAGCTCCAGCGATCCATCTATGGACTGGTGCAAGCATCTCAGAGTTGGAATATACACTTTGATGAGTTGATCAAAGCATATGGTTTTATACATACTTACGGTGAAGCCTGTATTTACAAGAAAGTGAGTGGGATCACTACAACATTTCTGATAAGTATATGTGAATGACATATTGTTGATCAGAAATAATGTAGAATTTTCTGGAAAGCATATAGGAGTGTTTGAAAAGAGTTTTTCAAAGAAAGACCTTGATGAAGCTGCTTACACATTTAGCATTAAGATCTATAGAGATAGATCAAGACGCTTGATAATTTTTTTCAATGAGTACATACCCTGACAAGATTTTGAAGTAGTTCAAAATGGAACAGTCAAAGAAGGAGTTCTTGCCTGTGTTGCAAACAATGTTGGGGATATGGCTTATCGGGAACTTATCATTCGACCCATGATAAGGGGTAAATCGGCCAGTTTATCGGCATATAGGCCGATTTATCGCCATATCAACTAATTTATCGGCCGATTTATCTTATCGGTCTGACAGCGGTAAGCGATAAATCGGCCGATTTATCGGCATATCGGAAGATATCTTGAACAATGGTTGCAAGGTGTGAAGTTGAGTAAAGACTCAAAGCCCGACCACGACAGAAGATAGAAAGAGAATGAAAGCCATTCCCTATGCCTTAGCCATAGTTTCTATAAAGTATACCATGCTGTGTACCAGATCTGTTGTATACCCTACACTGAGTTTAGCAAGGGAGTACAATAGTGATCTAGGAGTAGATCACTGGACATTGGTCAAAATTATCCTTAGTGGAATAAGGATATGTTTCTCGATTATGAAGGTGACAAAAGGTTCGTCGTAAAGGGTTACGTCGATGCAAATTTTGACATTGATCCAGATGACTCTAAGTCTCAATTTGGATACATTTTGAAAGTGAGAGCAATTAGCTAGAGTATCTGCATGCAGAGCATTGTTGACATAGAAATTTGCAAAATACATACGGATCTGAATGTGGCAGACCCGTAGACTAAACTTCTCTCACAAGCAAAACATGATCACACCTTGGAACTCTTTGGGTGTTAATCACATAGCAATGTGAACTAGATTATTGACTCTAGTAAACCCTTTGGGTGTTGGTCACATGACAATGTGAACTATGGGTGTTAATCACATGGTGATGTGAACCATTGGTGTTAAATCACATGACGATGTGAACTAGATTATTGACTCTAGTGCAAGTGGGAGAAGGAAATATGCCCTAGAGGCAATAATAAAGTTATTATTTATTTCCTTATTTCATGATAAATGTTTATTATTCATGCTAGAATTGTATTAACTGGAAACATAATACATGTGTGAATACATAGACAAACATAGTGTCACTAGTATGCCTCTACTTGACTAGCTCGTTAATCAAAGATGGTTAAGTTTCCTAACCATAGACATGAGTTGTCATTTGATTAACGGGGTCACATCATTAGCAGAATGATGTGATTGACTTGACTCATTTCATTAGCTTAGCACTTGATCGTTTAGTATGTTGCTATTGCTTTCTTCATGACTTATACATGTTCCTATGACTATGAGATTATGCAACTCCTGTTTATTGGAGGAACACTTTGTGTGCTACCAAATGTCACAACGTAACTGGGTAATTATAAAGGTGCTCTACAGGTGTCTCTGAAGGTACTTGTTGAGTTGGCGTATTTCGAGGTTAGGATTTGTCACTCCGATTGTCGGAGAGGTATCTCTGGGCCCACTCGGTAATGCACATCACTATAAGCCTTGCAAGCATTGTAACTAATGAGTTATTTGCGGGATGATGTATTACGTAACGAGTAAAGAGACTTGCCAGTAACGAGATTAAACTAGGTATTGAGATACCGACGATCAAATCTCGGGCAAGTAACATACCGATGACAAAGGGAACAACGTATGTTGTTATGCGGTTTGACCGATAAAGATCTTCGTAGAATATGTGGGAACCAATATGAGCATCCAGGTTCCGCTATTGGTTATTGACCGGAGACGTGTCTCGGTCATGTCTACATAGTTCTCGAACCCGTAGGGTCCGCACGCTTAAAGTTCGGTGACGATCGGTATTATGAGTTTATGTGTTTTGATGTACCGAAGGTAGTTCGGAGTCCCGGATGAGATCAGGGACATGACGAGGAGTCTCGAAATGGTCGAGACGTAAAGATCGATATATTGGACGACTATATTCGGACATCAGAAAGGTTCCGAGTGATTCGGGTATTTTTCGGAGTACCGGAGAGTTACGAGAATTCGTCGGGGAGTATATGGGCCTTATTGGGCTTTAGGGGAAAGAGAGAGGAGAGGCTGCGGGCCCCCCTAATGCTTAGTCCGAATTGGACTAGGGGGAGGGGCGCGCCCCCTCCTTCCTTCTCTTCTCTTTCCCTTTCCTTCTCTCCTACTCCTACTACTTGGAAGGGCTCCTAGTTCTACTAGGAAAGGGGGAATCCTACTCTCGGTGGGAGTAGGACTCCCCTAGGGCGCGCCATAGAGAGGGTCTGCCCTCCCCCTCCTCCACTCCTTTATATACGGGGAGGGGGGCACCCATTGGAGACACAACAATTGATCATTGATCTCTTAGCCGTGTGCGGTGCCCCCCTCCACCATAATCCACCTTGATCATATCGTAGCGGTGCTTAGGCGAAGCCCTGCGTCGGTAGCATCATCATCACCGTCACCACGTCGTCGTGCTGACGAAATTCTCCCGTGAAGCTTTGCTGGATCGGAGCTCGCGGGACGTCATCGAGTTGAAGTGTGCAGAACTCGGAGGTGGCGTGCGTCCGGTACTTGGATCGGTCGGATCGAGAAGACATACGACTACATCAACCGCGTTGTGTTAACGCTTCCGCATTCGGTCTACGAGGGTACGTAGACACACTCTCCCCTCTCGTTGCTATGCATCATCATGATCCTGTGTGTGCGTAGGAAATTTTTGAAATTACTACATTGCCCAACACAAGGTTGCGGAGGCAATGCCCAGCAGGGAGAGGTGCAGTGGCGACTTAGGCAAGCGGCAGCTGCATGCCGTAGAGACGGCAGCGGCGACGGCGGCTTGCGGAGTTGCCACTGCAGTGGCGGCTTGAGAAAAGGGTTGTGGCGTCGCGGCCAAGCTCGGGAGGTGGCTTGGCGCTGCAGAGTCGGCAACAACGACGGCGGCTTGCGGCAGCTCCGACGGAGGTGGTGCTCGATGACGGCTTCTGCGGCAGAAGTAGGCAGGTCGTGGCACTCGGTGACGACTCTCGGCGGAGCAAGGCCGGCTTAAGGCGGCCTAGAGATGGCGCAACCAGAGGCGGGGCTGAGTCTGCGAAGACCTCCGCTTCCGAGTTGTGCCCGGTTCAATGAGTCCACGTCCGTGTAGGAAGTGGCCCCCTCAACTTTGGCTTTTTTCCATCTAGATCTTGTAAGCAGACCAAACATGACTCAATTGATTTGCAGTCTCCGGTCATGGATTTATCACGGCAGATGTTCTTAGTATGAGGACTTAGTGGTGAGGTCAACGCATCTATTCCCTTCGTTTTGAATTACTTGTCGCAGGTATGGATGTATCTAGATGTATTTTAGTTCTAGATACATCCATTTTTGCGACGACTAATTTGAAACGGCGAGAGTATGTGGTAGCTTGAGAGGGGTTGAGTGGGACGAGAGACGCGAGGTTTTACCCAGGTTCGACCCCTCACGGTGGAGGTAAAAGCCTACATCATGCTTCATTGATATAGATAATGATGATCGCAATTACAATGATGCTCTATCTCAAGAACTATAGACTTGTCTGTCTAACCCTAACTTGTTAAACTTGTCTAAGACTTGTCTGTCTAAGGCTTGTCTATTGAGACGTCTAGAAAAAACTTCCCCCTCTTGGGCGCCCCGCCCCTCCTTGTATAAGTTGAAGAGGCGGTTTACTTGTAGAGTCCAAGTCGGATTAAGACTTAAACTATTCTAACTTCTCATCGTGGGCTTCTTAACGTCTTGGGCTTCTCTCTGTGGGCTTCTTAACGTCTTGGGCTTCTTAATCCCGGACGACTCATCTTCATGGCTAAGTACTTGCCGGGTTACGATCTATCTGTCCAGTCATAACTGTCTGCCGGGTTATAACTGTCTGCCGGCTTACAATCTGCCGGCTTATAACTGTCCGCTGGCTTACAATCTGCCGGCTTATAATCTGCCGGGTCACCAATGAATCACTAGGTTCGGGCGGTTTACCAATGAAACACAAAGTCCTAGCCGGGTCATATCTCCGGCCGGGTCACACCCCAGGGTATAACCCCGACACAGACCAAAATTTTGAATCTGAGAACAATTCGAAAATCTTAATATTATTTATACACATGAACAAAAATTAAAAATGGAAACCCTTTTGGTAAAACACGAACAAAATTTTCAAATTCCAGAACATTTTTGGAAAATGCAAACATTTTTTTAATTGATGAACAAATTTTATAAATAGGTAAAAATGAAGAACGAAATTTTGAACATGAGAACAATTTGAAAATCGCGAAGATTTTTTGTATATGTGAAAAAAAACTTAAAAATGGAAACGTATTTTGAACTTTTGAACAAAATTTGAAAACGTGATTGTTTTTGAACTTATGAACCTGTTTTGAAAGGCAAACATTTTTGAAATATCATGAACATGTTTTGAATTGTGACAAAAGAATCGGAAAAAAGAAACACTTTCTGAATTTCTAAACAAAATTCGGAACTGGAACGTTTTCTGAAATTCCCCAACATCTCTTAATTTGTGAACAAATTTCGAAAAATGAACATTTATTGAATTTCTGAACAAAAGTTTTAAAAAAGAAATTCTAAAATTTCCGTATTTTTTAATATGTGAACAGAAATTAAAAACGTGAAATACTTCTGAATTTGCAAAGAATTTTGAAAACGGGAGCATTTTTTAAAATTTTCAAACACCTTCTGAAAGTGGGAAACTTTTCTAAAATTCCTGAGCATTTTCTAATTCGTGCTCAGAACTTAAAAACGCGAACACCGTTTGAATTTGTGAACAAATTTTGAAACATGAACATGTTTTGAATTTAGAAAATGTGATTGTTTTTTATTAATCTGAACATTTTTTTAAACAAAAATTATAGAAATTTTGAACATTTTTTGAAAATAAGCAAACAATTTTTGAAATTCTAAAATTTTATGAAAATTTTGAATAAAAAATTGAAAACAGGAACATTTTCTGAAAAAGCAAACAAAATCTAAAAAAAATTAAAAAAATTCTGAGACATTCGTTGAAAATAGAAAAAAATCAAAAAGAAAAGAGCAAGAAGATAGGAAAAAAAGACAGAAAAAAGAATGAGAAAAACAGAAAAGAAAAGAAAAATAAAAAAAGAAAAAAGAAAAAGAAAGAACCTGTTCAGGAACCTTCTAGAAGGTTCCTAAAACAGGAAAAAACCCGGCTAGGAACATTCATAGAAGGTTCCCAAAACCGGTATATGGAACGCTTAACATGCCGGCCCGGCCGGCCCACCTACGAGAGCTCGCTCGACAGGCCCATGTGCGGTAGCCCGACTGTTTACCGCAGAGAGCGGCAAATAGGGTTTTCCCGGTATGTCTACCTATCAACGATTTGCTATCTCAGTTGTTTGGGCTATACAGGCTAGACATCCAAACAGCCCAAAACTGCATCAGGTGGGCCCTGACTGAGGTACGCAGTCTACCAAACGCGTCATATGTTTCAATGCCACTTAGGGCTTATTCGGTTGATCCTCCCAAGAGGATTGGAGGGGATTGGCAAGGATTCAAATGTATTTTGACTTATAAGAGGCTTAAATCTCTCTCGAACCTTTTCAATCCTCTCGATCCACACGCAACCGAACAAAGCCAAGAAGTTGGCATGCCATGGGTCTGGTTTGAAAGGCAAGTTTTTTTTTACATGGCCTGAGTCGCAAGATAGCGCGATACGTTGTGTTGAAGCAGGCAATGTGTGGCAAAAGACCGATGCACACCACACCTCTCCTCATGTGTACTTTCCATTTCCAACCTCTCCTCCTCAAGTTACAAGCTGGCAGCAATACGATCCTGCACTTTTTATCCCCTTTATCCGCGCTATAGTTTATTGTTCTTAATCGGTGCAAATGATGCTGAAAATCACCCATGCCATAATCAATCAAGAGTGCTATCCTTGTGCCACTTATGTAGCTTGTGTTTGCTGCAACCTGATAACTCGGGATTGCTGCCAGCCCACTACTGCTTCTCGGTGCCAACCTCACCCTTTTGTGACGGCGATGAAAAGCGAAAACGGTGCACGTGGAGTCCGTTACGGGCTCGTGGTCAGGACGTAGCTGTGCATGGCGTAGGTACCAAAGATCGCCGTCAGCTGTTGATGGCCGTCCCATACATGTTTCTCACGGCTTCTATTCTATCTGCTCCAAGTCGCCCCACAACGCAGCCAGCAACAGCCGTTGGCTTGCAATGCATGAAAGGAAGAAGAGGCAGTTTTGACTTCTGACCTGATGAAACGCTGACGCTGGTTGTTGTTTAGCTTTCACTCCAATCAACCGACCCCCCACAAAAGATAAACAAATTTTTTTAGGGGACAAAAGATAAACAAATAAAGGGTGATGGTGCCACTCAAAACTCAACTCCGGTGCGCACGAATTAGTAGTCCATCTACTCCCTCCTTGGCCACACAGAAAACATCATTTGCTTCCCACCTCGGCTTTGCTTCCCTTCTACTCCCCTCCACCGCCGCTCGCTCCCATGCCTGGCCGGGCCACCACCGTAACCACCTCCTCACTACCACTTCTCACAGGCATCACTGCGTCACCAACCTCTCCCAAGCTTTGCTCCATCCCTTCCCAGCCCGTGTCAGCGCGTGGGTGGGAAAAGATACTAACAGAAAAGAGAGTTGAACCTCAACAGAAACAGTAGCACACTGACCACTATTGTAAGCATCATTGAGCTTGCTAATCAGCAGCATGCGCGGATCCATAGTTGGTAGTAGTAGCTGCCGTGCATGCAATTTGGCCCCGCCATGCATGCCTGCCCACCTGTGTCAGACAGGCCTTAAATACGCTTCGCCAACCGGGCGCATCCACAACCAACCCTCTCTCTCTCTTCCTCAGTGGAGTACACGCGCTGACACGATTATTGTTGCACATTTCTGAACGAAACACAGAGCAAAGAACCAGCTTTGGTATCGTAGATGAGGAGCCTGCCGCACTCCTCGCTTGGAATCCTCCTCCTGCCGGCGCTGCTGCTCGTGCTGGCCGCGTCGCCGCCGGCGGCGCCGCTGTCGCCGGACGGGCTCGCGCTGCTGGCCTTCAAGGCCGCGGTGACCGACGACCCGACCTCCGCGCTGTCCGCGTGGTCGGCCAACGACACGGACCCGTGCCGCTGGCCGGGGGTGGCCTGCGTCAACACCTCCTCCACCGAGGCGCGCGTGGCGGGCCTGGCCGTCGCCGGGAAGAACCTCTCCGGCCGCCTCCCGCCCGAGCTCGGCTCGCTCTCCCTCCTCCGCCGGCTCAACCTCCACGGCAACCGGCTGTCCGGCGCCGTGCCGCCGGCGCTCTCCAACGCCACGTCCCTGCGCTCCGTCTTCCTCTACGACAACAACCTCACCGGCGCCTTCCCGGCGTTCCTCTGCGACCTCCCGCGCCTGCAGAACCTCGACCTCTCCAAGAACGCGCTCGCCGGCCCGCTCCCGCCGGCGCTCGGGCGCTGCAGGCAGCTACAGCGGCTGCTCCTTGCCAACAACGGGTTCTCGGGCCGCATCCCGGCAGCCACCTTGCCGCAGATGAAGAGCCTGCAGCTGCTCGACCTGTCGTCCAACTCCCTCACGGGCGCCATCCCGCCTGAGCTCGGCAAGCTCCAGGCGCTGGCCGGCACGCTCAACGTCTCCCGCAACCGCCTCTCCGGCGCGGTGCCGCCGGAGCTAGGGCGTCTCCCGGCGACCGTCACCCTCGACCTCCGCTTCAACAACCTCTCCGGCGAGATCCCGCAGTCCGGGTCCCTCGCCAGCCAGGGCCCCACGGCCTTCCTCAACAACCCCGGCCTCTGCGGCTTCTCGCTCCAGGTCCCCTGCCGCGCGGCCCCGCCGTCGGCATCCTCCTCCACGCCGCCTCCGACCACCACCGGCTCCGGCGGCAGCGCCGGCGGCGGCCCTAGCCAGCCGATGAAGACCAGCCTGATCGTGCTCATCTCGGTCGCCGACGCGGCCGGCGTGGCCCTCATCGGGGTCATCGTGGTGTACATATACTGGAAGCTGCGTGACCGGCGCGGGGACGGCGGCGGCGACGACGAAGACGAGGAGGGGCGAGGGCTCTTCTTCTGCCCGTGCATGCGCGCAAACACGTGCGGGGACTCGTCGGAAGGGTCGGACGCCGGGGGCGACGGCGAGAAGAAACGCGGCAACGGTTCCGGGGGCGGGGGCGGGGGCGGCGAGGACGGGGAGCTGGTGGCGATCGACAAGGGATTCCGGATGGAGCTGGACGAGCTGCTGCGGTCGTCGGCGTACGTGCTGGGGAAGGGCGGGAAGGGGATCGTGTACAAGGTGGTGGTGGGCAACGGGACAACGCCCGTGGCCGTGCGGCGGCTGGGCGGCGGCACCGCAGCCCCGGAGCGGTACAAGGAGTTCGCGGCGGAGGCCGGCGCCGTCGGGCGCGTGCGGCACGCCAACGTGGTGCGGCTGCGCGCCTACTACTGGTCGCCCGACGAGAAGCTCGTCGTCACCGACTTCATCAACAACGGCAACCTCGCCTCCGCGCTGCGCGGTACGTAACGCAACATCCTCTCCTCCATACAATTCGCGCCCTTTTTTCTCCCCATCCGTTTGCTCTGCTCTGAGTCTCTGACCGAACGTCGTAACGCCATCGGGCCCACCTCCCAGTGACTCTTCTAAAAACTGTTACGAACTGGTTCGAGAAGCTCCATGCAAATCCAAAGGCTATAAAAACACAACCTAAGCAAAACAAATGGCAGAACATAATGGGCGTCGTGATTAATTAAGGCTTCCGATACGGTACAAAACTAGAGATCCTTTGTCGGTGGCCACAAACAATATCTGATTAAGCATCCATGAGGCATGGTGCAAGGCTGTGCTCCATTGGATTGTTGGATTGCGGCCCCTGCACGCTAAGGAGAATGCATCGCTGTGCACTGGAATGGATTTTAGCCTGCTGCTGGCGCTGGTGCTGGTCCAGCCAACTGACCGACCACTAGAGAGTCATGCATGGTCGCGGTGAAAAGCTTCCAAGGGAGCCAGATGGGAGTGTGCATATGCAATCTTGTCCGGTGCATATGCATGCATGGCATGGACCGCAGCGCAGCGCAACAGCAGCATCTGGATGATGATGATGCTCCGGTTGGTGCTTGCCCTGCCTTACCGGTTAGCGTCACTGTCACTGCCACCTTTTCTCCTGTAGCCATGCTTCTGCCTTCAAAACTTCAGAAACTTTGAGTTGCCATCATCATAGCCTTCACAATCCGCAAACTTCACTCATGTACGTAGTAAGGATTAATAATGTGGATGTTAGGCCAATGCATGCGAACACAGAGATTGCCTGCTGCGCTAAGTAAGCTCCAGGTTTAGATGATTGGTGTCAGACCTTGCCCTAATAAAGCCTAAAGGTTGTCTCTCCTGGCAGTGAACAGGAAAGTGAACAAAGATCCAAAAGGGGTAGATAGGAAAAGGTACCTTCCGACAGACAAGGGAGGCCAAAAGGCTCTTTTTTCAGGCCCGAAACCTTGTTGTGGTCATGCCTGCTTGGGTCGGGTCTGCCAGCAGTCATGTTTCAGGTCAGGTCTAGAGCCTCGCAAAAGTGACAATTAGGAGCAGAAAGGTGCACACAAAAGGCGCAACAAATGCGTGAGAAAAAAGATGCCGTCGGTAAAACTGTAGGAACTAAAGAGAAATACACAGTCAATCGGCAAAACTCTGCTGGGAAAAAAGATGCCGTCGGTAAAAATCTGGGGCGTTGGATCATCATCAAACAGCCAGCACCGTCGGCCTGCTTCCTCGCCTCCACGTGCGACGTCACGGCTTGCTACCGCCCCCAGTGTCGTCGTCGTCTCCGGCAAGGTCCTCACTCGGCCTTATCGAAGTCAACACTTGCACTGACTCGAACCCATGACCTTATGGTCAAAAGGCAACAGCTCTACCGCCACGCCATGGCTTTGTATTAGTACTCACAAACATGTATAGAAATAGAGAAAACATAAAAAAGATATGACATGAATACATGTGCAAAACAAAGGATTGAGAAACATAAGGATTTTATGAACTTGGGTATTTGGCCATAGAAATAGGGAAAAATAGAATAACACCTTCAAACAAAGTCAAACAAATGGCATACGTACATGGTAAGCAATCACAATTTTTTTTTGAAAAAGTATAACTACTGCTAAAGGACCTCAGTTTTGTGCTCCATGTATTAGAATTTGATAACAGTCTTCCTAATGTTATATCCGTGAAGTTTTATATTAAGATCCATGTAAAAGAAATTCATGGTATGTCATTTGACTAAGACTTGGTTAAATCTCGATCAGCTATCTCATTTCAAAAATATTATACCGAGTGAATTTTTGTAAGATGCTCGAGTAAGAACAAATTTTCTGACGTGGCATTGGTATGTGCAGGGCGCTCCGGGCAGCCGAGCCTGTCGTGGTCGCTGCGGCTCCGCATCGCCAAGGGCGCGGCGCGCGGGCTGGCGCACCTCCACGAGTGCAGCCCCCGGCGGTACGTCCACGGCGAGGTCAAGCCCTCCAACATCCTCCTCGACGCCGACTACAACGCCCTCGTCTCCGACTTCGGCCTCGCCCGCCTCCTCACCATCGCCGGCTGCGCCGACGCCGCGGGAGCCGGCGCCGGCGGCATAATGGGCTGCGCTCTCCCGTACGTCAAGCCCCCCGCGCCGGACCGGCCCAACGCGTACCGCGCCCCGGAGGCCCGCGTGCCCGGGTCCCGCCCGAGCCAGAAGTCCGACGTCTACTCCTTCGGCGTCCTGCTGCTGGAGCTGCTCACCGGGCGCTCGCCCGAGCAGGCGTCGCCCTCTGGTTCCTCGGCGTCCTTCTCGGGGCCTGGCGCCGCCGCCGCCGCCGAGGGGCAGCAGGCGCCGGAGATCGTGAGGTGGGTGCGGCAGGGGTTCGACGACGCGCGGCCGCTCTCGGAGCTGGCCGACGACGCCGTGCTGCGGGACGCCGGCGCGCGCAAGGAGGTGGTGGCCGCGTTCCACGTCGCGCTTGGCTGCGTCGAGGCCGACCTGGAGCGGCGGCCGCGGATGAAGGCCGTCGCCGACAGCCTCGACAAGATTGGGTCGTGACTCGTGAGAGCAGGGCGCTGCCTCTTTGCCATCCGTTGTCAGCTTGTCAGAATTGGTTATCACCTGAGAACGTCTCTCTTTCTTTGCACTTGGTTAATTTTTTGTATTATATATATATATATATATATATCATTTTTAGGAACCTTCGTGTAAATGTTTCTTTTTTCTTTGGGTGTTCTCCGTTCTGTGAAATTATTTTGAATGTTATAGCAACTTATATCCTTCCATCCTAAGGGTATTTTCAACACGGATCCTCAAACAACCCGCATATGTTCGGACCGAACTGTTTAGACGTAGTTTGCCATGCAATGCAGATCTCTATTTCTCCGTGGACCAGTCCAAATTCTCGCAAACCGAAAACAAACTTGAGCAAGGTTTACGATAGTCCGAACATCCGACTGTCTAATAAAAAACCATCATCCAACTGTCTAATAAAAAACCACCACGTACCCTTCGGTATCCATCTGGATTGCAGAAGGCCGCTATTGCGTATTTGGGTTTGACGAAAGGTGATTAGTATGCCTCACGTTTGGCGGAAGCCACAAATACCTTTGTTTTACTTTCATTTTTTTTCTTCAAATGCTTCATTTGGCAGAAGGAAGCGGGCTACCTGGCTAGAAGGAAGCAGGCCATCCTCAAGTCAATCCAGTCGGAGCTGCGTGCAGCGGCGAAGGACCAGAAGTTCGGTCCGTCCCGCACTTTAGATACAGAAGTTGTCAAAATCTTCGACGACAAGTAGAAATAGGGTAGTTTGATCTACACTTTAGCTATATATAAGTCGTCTGAAAATTGAATTTAGGTCAGTCAATTTCCTGTCCGTTGATTACTGCTCTAAGATTCACGCTTGTCTTTTTTTCTATTGTGTGGGGTGTCTTGTTGTGCGGTTAGTCAATTCTTTCACGAGCTGCCTCTTTCTAGCCCATCTAACTCCTCAACCCTCCTCTCTCTCTCTCCCTTTATTTTTTTTCCGCACTCTGTTAGCCCATCTAACCCTGTCGGCTAGGCGTTATACGGCCGGGGGTTGGGCCGGGTCTTGCCTCAAGATGCTACGCTAGTCAGCCGTGCAACGCCTGTCAATCAGACGCTACACAGTCTAAGAAGAAAGAAAAACATGATAAAGGCTCTACAAAACTCCCTTGGAGCGGTTGTAGTAGACCCGGCAGAGCTGAAAGCTATGGCAAATGAGTTCTACCAAATTTGTATGCTTTGGAGGGGGTGCATAACATGGAGGCTGTTTTACAGCATGTTCCTAGGAAGGTAACAAATGATATGAACACAACACTTTGTGCCCCATACACTAATGAGCGGGTGAAAGTTGCATTGTTTCATATGTTCCCAACAAAGGCGTCGGGCTCAGATGGTTATCCTGCACATTTTTATCAGCGTCACTGGGACATTTGTGGAGACGAAGTCACAAGGATTGTCCTGAGGATAGTACTGGGAGAAGAAAGTTCGGATTGTATCAATGACACGGTGTTAGTACTTATCCCCAAGGTAACAAATCCTACAGTTTTGGCCCAGTTCCGACCCATCAGTCTTTGTAACGTATTATACAAGATAGCATCAAAGGTAATATCAAACAGATTAAAACTTATATTGCCTGACATAATTTCTGCGGAGCAGTCAGCATTTGTTCTAGGGAGGTTGATAACGGATAATATCATATGTGCATATGAGTGCCTACACTTCATGAAAAGGTCCAGGTCAGAGGCCAACTCATTTTGTGCGTTGAAGTTGGACATGATGAAGGCCTATGATCGATTGGAGTGGCCATATTTGAGAGCTATCATGGCAAAACTTGGCTTTGCAGAATAGTGGATAAATATTGTGATGGGCATAGTGTCATCAGTATCTTTCCGAGTGCTCTTCAATGGTGAGAAACTTGATCCATTTAGACCAACTAGAGGTATTCGGCAGGGAGACCCAATCTCCCCCTAATTATTCTTGATTGCAGCAGAGGGCCTTTCGTGCCTCCTCAAATCCAGTACTCAGTCATTGTTTGCGGGTATCCAGGTGGCCCCGACGGTGCCAATCATTAACCACCTCTATTCGCAGATGACAGACGGTTGCTTTTCAAGGCGAATGTAGAGGGATCCGGTGTGGTGTAAAACCTACTTGATACTTATTGTGGTGCATTTGGGCAGCGGATAAATAATGAATAGTCATCGATATTTTTCAGTAAGGGGTGTCCGGTGGCTGTGAGAGAGGCGGTCAAAAACACTCTTTAGGTACACAATGAATCACTGAATGAACGATATCTAGGTATGCCTACAGATGTGGGTCACTCGAAGAATGGTACATTCAAATATTTGCGCAATCGTGTTTGGGAGAAGATAAAAGGCTGGATGAAGAAGCTCTTGTCATCGGCAAGTAAAGAAGTGTTGATCAAATCAGTGGCCCAAGCAATTCCGGTCTTTTCTATGTCATGTTTCAGGTTGCTGAGAGGACTTTGTGAAAGTATCACTTCCATCATACGACAATTTTGGTGGGGAAGTAAGCAGGGGAAGCAGAAGCCTAGCTGGGTGGCATGGGATATATTGACTCGACCAAGCTTGGCGGTCTAGGTTTTCGTGATTTGGAAATCTTCAACCTCGCGCTGCTTTCTCGCCAGGCTTGGAGACTGTTGACGGATGAGTCATCATTGAGTGGAAGGATTATGAAAGCGGTCTACTACCCAAAGTGCTCATTATTAGAGGAGGAGCTGGGGGCACATCCTTTCCAGATTTGGCGGACGATCCTTGATGGGTGCGACATCCTTGCGCAAGGAATAATCAGAAGAATCGGGGACGGTAAAACCATAAATATTTGGAGCCAAAACTAGATTCCCCGGGACAGTTTTAAGAGACCCATTACCTCTCTGGTCCCAAATCCGCCTCAGATGGTGGCCCAACTAATTAATGCTACAAGCTCATCTTGGAACGTGGATCTTGTAAGGGCGACTTTCACTCAGTTTGATGCGGCGGAAATTTTGAAGACACCCATATGTACGCAGAGGATAGAGGACTTTTGGGCATGGCATGAGGAAACTAGAGGTGGACTCAGTTTATGTTATGCTTATCGTATGATCTTGCGTACAAAACATGGCCGGGAAGCTTAGCTTAATGAACAGGGGGAGGTTGTCATTGCTAGCGTTGCTGATAGCCGCCTCCACCCCACGAGAAGGAGAGGGAGAGTCACAATCGCGGCCGCGGCCGCGCCCTCTGTTCCCTCGCCCGCGACCTCTACTGCGGGCCTGCCGACGACCTCTGTACATGGCGTTGGCAGATGATCGGAAGCCTGATAGTGTTGGAAATATGCCCTAGAGGCAATAATAAAATGATTATTATATTTCCTTGTTCATGATAATTGTCTATTATTCATGCTATAATTATATTATCCGGAAATCGTAATACATGTGTGAATACATAGACCACAATGTGTCCCTAGTGAGCCTCTAGTTGACTAGCTCGTTGATCAACAGATAGTCATGGTTTCCTGGCTATGGACATGGGGATGTCATTGATAACGGGATCACATCATTAGGAGAATGATGTGATGGACAAGACCCAAACCTAAGCATAACACAAAGATCGTGTAGTTCGTTTGCTGTAGCTCGGTGAAGCCTTGGCGCCTCCCTCTCCCCTGCTACACCTCTCCCTCTCGCAGAAGCTCGGTGAAGCCCTGCTGCGATCACTGCTGCATCCACCACCATGCCGTCGTGCTGCTGGATCTTCATCAGTCTCTCCTTCCCCCTTGCTGGATCAAGAAGGAGGAGACGTCATCCGCTCCATACGTGTGTTGAACATGGAGGTGCCGTCCGTTCGGCACTTGGTCATCGGTGATTTGGATCACGGCGAGTACGACTCCATCATCCCTGTTCTCTGAACGCTTCCGCTCGTGATCTACAAGGGTATGTAGATGCACTCCTCTCTCCCTCATTGCTAGATGACTCCATAGATTGATCTTGGTGATGCGTAGAAAATTTTAAAATTCTGCTACGTTCCCCAACAGATAGTCCGTCACCCAACATCTCCATCCTTTGATTGAAAGCTGAAATCTGCGAGAAAATATCATCAACAGTGATTGAGTTTTTGATGGCACCTTGCAATGATGGGATGGTAATCCCGATCAAGGCCGGCGAGGATGTAGTCGACCATCTTACCGTCGGTCATTGTGTTAGAATAAATTCGAGGCATATCATTGATTATCCGAGGACCAAGCAATCACACGAGCACGACACCGAGATTTGTTAACGAGGTTCACCGACATGGCTACATCCTCGGGGCTTGACTATGGGTGCTCCTCCCCATGACACCATTACAATACCGCACCCGGTCGCCCTGGACACCGGCACATGCCGCCGGCTTCCCCTATGTTCCGGTGCTATTATGTTGGCATAGGTTACATCGTGTGTCTACCCCCGCTATATATGAGAGGCCTAGGATACAAGTGTTCTATTAGGACACGACTCCATATCCTATCTAAACACAATACAACTACAAGTCTAACTGTAACCTACCTCGTACACAATATTCGGCACAATTCTAGCAAACTCCACCTTGGTGAATATTCTCCACCACCTTGAATTCGTCCATGCATCAAACTTCCATGTACATTGGACTTGAGCTTATCCCATGAGTACCGCTGCTACTCCAAAGACTCCATATGACTCCACCTGCAACTTGTAGTCCCTTCTTTTCTTGACCACAGTCAACACTCGAGCAAAATTAAGTTCCTTGTTACTCTAGTTTGTGCTCCCAACTTCCAGAGTATCAGTCCAACGCCATCACACACTGATCACCGACCTGCGTGAAAAAGAACAACTCATATATTGGGTGACACATATAAGAGTTACCTGAACTCAACATCTCCGCTCCTTTCTTGACTGTCTGTCTGAAATTTGAAGAAATTTCACCATTGCTTTTAGTCATCCCGAGTCAAATTCGCAGTTGTCTCACCACATGTATGACCACCAGAGCCCTGGCCCGTCTCCATTTTTCCTCGTGCGTACCGCACGCCTCGCCGCTATTATGCGCCGAGCCTCCGCTGTCCCGGTCGAGCCTCAAGGGTCGCGAACCCACACCACTCAACCTCCACTGCAGAGTACTACCGATCACCACCGACCGATGACGAGTTTCACGCTTCCATCAGACCACTGGGCTCCAGTCCGAACTGCATGTCACTCGCTTTTCCCGCTGAATAGGCTTCGATTCTCTGGATCCTTACACCGTAGCCCCTCAATCCAGCTCCACCTCCAACATGACTCCATGGTACATGATTATTCCACCCTCGCGCCCCGTCGACTTCAAGCTCTGTGTGTACACCGTCTTGAATCAACCCCGTGCCATAGTATTGTCGAAGCCACACAAACCCTCGGGGCCTGCGCCACGTGTGTCCACGCCCAGAAGTCGGTCACCATCAGCATCACGCCCCTATGCTGTCGTCACCGATCCCACCATCGTCTTCTGTACCAACCGACTTGCGTCGATCCTGTCAGACTGTCCAGTCCGACCCAGCCGAACTCGTTCGACTGTATGACACGCTCGAGGCTCCCAAATCGTCTTCCATGAATTTCCATCCATCACATGATAATTCCATCTCAGTTGGCATGACTTCCCGCAATGCCTTCAAGCATCCTTGATGTGCCAACAAATCTTTCATCCATGTCTGCCATAACCCAAGGTTTTCAGCTCCGCAAACTTCTCCACCTCAAACCTGGTACCCGTTGGCACCATGGTTCTTTGTACGGCTGACCCTGCGAAAAATTATCCAAGCTTTCCTCATGTGATGCCCAAGTACACAAGCAAAACCTGGCGTGGTACACCCTCATGTACTAATAGAAATTTCAACCAAAAAACCTTCTGGTCTTCTCACGTGGCGTAGCTCCCTTGGCACAAATTTTGTAATGCTAGCTTTGCCTTGCCTCAGCTCTTCTGATGATGTGTATCAATGAATTTTCTCCGCCGATTCGATCTCCTGCCTTGTGTCATATACCAGGACTCGGTCCTATTCTTTTTATCCAAAATAAATCTCACGTAGCTACACAAACGTGTCTTCAGATCAGCGGCACCCTTTCATGGGCCTCAGCACACATCTGGCCCGCTGCTCCTTCTCGGCCCCAAGCCACGGCTGCAAGCCGCACGGCCAGCCTGCCCACAAGCCGCTGCCCCACGTACGCGTCTTGTGCTGGACCGTGTGCACCGCTGCAGCTGTTTGCGGCTGCCGCAACACGCCGAGATTGATCTATCACCGTTGTAGCCACCCGCACCGATTCCGATTACTGCTCGAAGATTACAGCACGACAAACTCGGCTTTAGATCGCAACTCGCCGACATCCTATGTCCCGTATTATGATCACTTCCTGCAGATTTACGTCTATGCTTCTTCGTACTCTAGATCAACTTCAACGGTCTCTTTGAACCTTGCTCTGATACCACTTGTTAGAATAAATTCAAGGCATATCGTTGATTATTCGAGGACCAAGCAATCACACGAGCACGACACCGAGATTTGTTAACGAGGTTCACCGATATGGCTACATCCCCGGGGCTTGACTATGTGCGCTCCTCCCCGTGACACCGTTACAATACCGCACCCGGTCCCCCTGGACACCGGCACATGCCGCTGGCTTCCCCTGCGTTCCGGTGCTATTATGTTGGCATAGGTTACATCGTATGTCTACCCCCGCTATATATGAGAGGCCTAGGATACAAGTGTTCTATTAGGACACGACTCCATATCCTATCTAAATACAATACAACTACAAGTCCAACTGTAACCTACCTCATACACAATATTCGACACAATTCTAACACATTGGACGACCGGCGGCTGGAAGCTCATCTCCGAGACTCTTCATCTTGACGATGAAGGAGTTGCTTGACATGTTGCCCTTCTTGGTGTTGGAGATGGCAATTCTCAGATTTGTTATCCGAGATTGGGACTGCGCAGCAAATAGTGCGGTAAGAGCAGTCCATAGATCATGAGTACTTTCCTTACCAATGACCTGCGCCAAGATTTTGGGAGTGAACCAATTCGACATGTAGCTCGGAACCTGTTGATCTTTCGCTAGCCACGGGCCATACAGAGGGTTTTGCTCCATGGCCGTGGTATTGCCCGCCTTCGCGACCTCCACCGTTCTTGGTGGTGCGGCATCTGTACTGTCGAGAAGGCCAGTTACTTGCGCGCCTCGCAGCGCTGGCATCACCTGCGCTTTTCAGAGAAGGTAATTCCCTCTTGTGAGCTTTTCTGTTAGAGGGGCTCCGAGGTTGAGGGCGACGACGCTAGAACCAGCCATGGTGATAGGATTTGGGTTCCTGGCGATGATTGGGTTTGGGTTTCTGTTCTCTGGATGATGGGATCGCTACATGATGATAAAAGGCTAGGCTTTGTATACCATGTTAGAATCTATGAAGCGTTCCTTCTCTCCCAAAGAAGAGTCGCGTGTGTATATTTATTGAGGCTGAAATCCTTGTCTGGAGTACAAGAGAGGAGGAGATCGATCCAGTCATTACAGAGAAAGAGAGATAGATTCAGATACGAGGGAAGATAGTTGAGATTACATGGCGTGAATAACTCAAACTCTAACACAATAAACTATAGAGCAGATAAAGGAGATGAAAAGTGCATGATCGTATTGCTGCCAGTTTTGTAACTTGAGGAGGAGATGTTGGAAAGGAAAAGTACACAGGAGGAGAGGTGTCTGGTGCATCGGTCTTTTGCCACACATCGCCCGCTTTAACACAACGTATCGCATGGGAGCTAGGCCGATGTGTGGCAAAACCGTTTTGGAGCTCGGCCTCCAATGGGGCCTCCAAATTCAAAATTCAAATTTCATCAAAATTCATGTTTTTATGTTTCAATAATTCTGAAAAAAGGTACATACATGAAGGCATAGCACACATGTGTGTAAATTTTCAGGGCAAAATACGATGAAATGAGGGAAGAAGGTTGGAGAAAGAGGCTCGGCGGCGTTCCGTGCCTTCGCCCTCGCACGACGTTTCGTACCTTCGCCCTCACACGAGAGGCATGCCGGTCCTCGACCCTGGACTTGCCATCGGACCTGGGGCACCCGGCGCATCCAAGGTAGAGCACATTGGCGTTGTTGACCTTGGACTATGAGCAGAATATCCCCGGGATGATGACACAACACAGGAGTTGCACGGCCAGACTGGGTCCATCCGGGGTGGAGCGCTTATTCCTCCAGCTACCTCCCATCGACTTAGGATCTGCCGCGATCGCGTGCCTTGAGCCACCGACGCCGGCTTATCCAAGCCCCTCTTGCACGGACGCAATGGATTCCCGTTGTCACGACTCGGGCGGTGAAGCTTGAGCGAATTTCTACCGGGACCGGCGGAGAGTCGGGCGAACGACAAACTCCTCGTCCCGACATGGGACAAGGTCCCAGTCGATGGATCCAAAGTTGCTGGACTCGGATCCGCTACCCACCATGTAGAAGAGGAGGTAAGGACGAGGGATGGAGTGGACTGAGAGTGAAGTGGAGTGGGAGGTGGGGTTTCATCCAGATGCAGATAGATAGGTTATATTTGTAGGGTCGGGTGGGTTAACATGGGCCAAATTTGATGTAGCACACATGTGCAGGCCTCTATATATCGACCCCGGTTATGAACTCGTAATGGTGTGCCAGTCAGCCTGGGCATCTAGAAATACTCCTAAAGAAAATCTAGAAACAGGTTAAAAGGTCCTGTTGGGTAGTATTTTTGTGACTGGTCTTTGATCGGGCCATCCGTCATGACATACAGGGAGGGAGGGATACTTCAGCTGTAGATCGAAAAGAGCAAATGGAGGACGGGCTCCACGGTGGACTTAAAAAAAAGCATATTTCCACATTACAAAAAAAATCGATTTTTTTACATACACAAATACATGTATAACACATCCAGGAAAAATTTCATAACAATATACTTTAATATGTGGTGTACAACATACATGAAAATGGGCCATTTTTATTGTTTTGGGCCGGGTTTTTTTTTCATGCAGCTTGCAAATCATAATATTTTTGAACGAAATTTTACAAATCCATCACGAATATGTATAAGTTTTCACAGAATTTTTTCGATTTTTTTGAACTTGAAAATATTATCATTTTTGAATATATATTGAAATAAAATCCACCAATGTACCCGTCCACCGAAACTACTCTACTCTACTCGGGTCCGTATTGTACCCACCCATCAGACCGGACGAACCAATCGCCTGCAAATTGCCTTGTTCGGCGCGTCAGTCGAGGGTGCATACACACACTCCGCAAGTGCCACCCAGAACCGAATCTCCTCCGCTGCAGCCGCAAGCAGCGACAGCCCCGGCGAGGCGGCGACTGAGGAGAGGAGGGGCTGCTGACAGCGGGATCGAGCGATGACAGGTGAGCCCAGCGCCCAATGGAGTCCCTCCACGTGTCTCCCCACCTGACCGGAGGAGCCGTCTGTCCTTGCAGCTGTCCGGCGGCAGGCGGCGGCGAAGCGGGGCGGAGGCGGCGCGGCCGGGAAGAACGCATTGCTGGCGGCGGACGGGAGCAAGAGGTGGGGGGAGAAGTTCTTCCTGCTGTACACGCCCTTCTGGCTCACGCTCTGCCTCGGCGTCGTCGTCCCCTTCAAGCTCTACGAGGTACTACCAGCGCTAGCCGCCCTCGCCTGCTGGTCGATCGATCTCATCCTGGGAGCGTTTTGGTGGATCCTAAAGCGAAGATGGGATCCTGAGAGAAAGATTCGATCTTGCTGATTTGTTTTGTAGCGACTGGATCAACTATCTTCTTCCTCTTATATAAGCATTCCTGTATTTTTTTATTGTGGTGATGTGCAGAGTTTCACGGAGCTGGAATATCTGGTTCTTGGATTGGTGTCAACCGTGCCTGCCTTTCTCATCCCTCTGTTCCTCGTAGGAAAGGTAATTTGGCACCCTCCTTCTAGGCTTCTACTCACTCGTCAGATCAACTTCTGAAGATCTGTTCGACGTGACATTCAGTCTTCAGAGGTTAACCGTGTCCCCATGATTACTCTTCGTAGCAAAGAAAGGGCGGTATCTGCGCAGCAGTATTACTGTTTCACCAAATTCAGGTGTCCGCTGTTAAGTGAGAATGGAGAAACATTGTAGTAGTATGCATAAACATAGACATTAACATTTTATCGCAATTAAGATGACAACTAGAGTTGAGAAAACATTTTACAATACTGCACCATTATGATGGAACAGCAGGAGGGTTGTCTCGGCAAGTCAGCTTCTCCATTAGGATGGGCTCCTCTCACTTGCAGCTCTCTTATCTGAGCTTCAGTTTTGCATTGCATCTTTTCCCTTCTGATCTGTCTTCCTATTTTCGGCCATAAACTATATCTTCTTAATTTGGTCCATAAAGGATGCAAATTTGAGCTTATTATGTTACTCTTGTACTGGTGTGTACACCAATCATATATTTGAAAGTTAATTTGATTTTTCTCTCCATTTCAGGCAGATAGTATTAGAAGTTTAAAAGATCGTTACTGGGTCAAGGTATGTATTTTCAGTGTGGATCTTTTGTAAGCCAATTTGTTCCAGAAATGAACACTGTCCCGGAAAGCCCCACAGTTGTATGTAATATGATTCTGTTATATAGACCTGGTTCAGGATTATATTTTTCACTACAATTATACTGTACTCAGATTTAACTTTGACCTACAGAAATTTAAAAGTGCTCGTATAACAATTTATGTATCAAGCGTTTACCATATTTTTGCCAAGTGACACTCATGAAAGCTTTTGTAATATAAACTCAGCAAGCTACACTGTATGAACAAACACTAGTGATATATTATCTTCAGTTACGACAGTACTTACTTTGTTGCTAAACTACTAATACAGGTATAATGAGCAGCACTTCTCATTGTCTATGGACTTAGTTTTATTTGGTAATGCATTTTCTCACATTATCTCTTCGAAACTGTTTGCTAAATCCATGATACATCTTTCAATTGCAGGCTAATGTTTGGATTATAATTTTCAGTTATGTCGGTAACTACTTTTGGACGCATTACTTTTTCACAGTTCTTGGTGCGTCATATACTTTTCCATCATGGAGGATGAATAATGTAAGATCCTGTTCACACAAGGGATGGATGGGTGGAGAAATTTCACTGAGAGTGCTACTCTTTACAAATATTTTATTTTGTCAGATACATGTTCTTTTTACTTACTATACCTGTAACATATTTTTGCGGAATACTACTATAAAGTCAATCAAATTGTCTCATTTCATAGCTTTGTTCCCACTTCATATATCCCCTTCCATCATTTCTCTTCTGCAAATTAGGGGTTAATAGCAGGGTTGAAGTTTCTGCATATTAGTTGAGTACCACATGCTGATGGTATCATTCATCAATTCAGATTTTATATTTAATTTAAAACTTTTTTTGGTTGCTACATAGTTTCCGTTATGTTATGTACATTATTGACACAAATCAGATACATATCTGTTGCAACCCTTCTGTTGTAACTCTGTAGTGCATCTGTGGGATAGTAACTAGTTATTCAAATGTGCTACACTAATTCTACTTATTTGTTTCAATGCTTAATGATTTTCTTCATGTTTCAGGTACCCCATACAACATTTCTCCTGACCCATGCCTGCTTCTTATTTTATCACATGGCATCAAATATGACACTTCGTAGATTACGTCACTCTACAGCTCACCTGCCACAGTCTATTCGGTGGTTGTTTGAAGCCGCGTGGATTTTAGCACTCTCATACTTCATTGCATACTTGGAGACCCTAGCCATTGCAAATGTATGTTCCAGCATATATTTCTTGATGCATAGGGTGCTATGAATATTATGAGATTTTTCTCCCCAGTCTACTAATATTTAACTTTCATCTGCTTGCGTACAGTGGTGATCATCAATATTTTGTGCCTTAATTCTAGAGTACAAACTATTTTGATTGAATCCAATCTTTTATTACTTTTTGTGTGTGTGTGTCTCATGCAGCTCAATTGCACAGAACCCATCTACTCTAACTATGTATCCTGCTGGACTAGGTAGATAACAGAGAACATGCAGACAATGCCTTTGAATCTCTAGTCATGGGCAAGTGTGGATAAGAACTTCTAGGCAATCCTTGATATCTCTTAATTTTAAGTGCTAGGTCATATCAAGTTTGTACGTATTGTCCCTTAAAATATAAATCAGTGGTAGCTTGTGCAATGCTTTAGACACATGTTCTACTGTTCACTGTGCGGGCATTGTGAGCCTGGAATCAGTTCTCTGATGCACCTGGAAGCAACTAGGTAAATATAGTCAAATAGTTTATACTTACATACGAAACAGATGTCATACGTAAATAAATTTCAAACAGTGCCCAGTTATTGACACTTAACATTTCGAGGAAATTACTGCTTCCTATTTTGGTTGCCTGACATGGGGAAATCTTTAGTTCCTAATGTAGATTGTATCATCTATTTGACTAAGATTCATCTACCTTATGTCCCACGAATTAAACGCTGTAGTGATTTTCTTCGTGTAGTGTTTACATTTTTTCTGTAACCAGAGTTTTTTCTATCAGTCTTGTTTATTTTTCAATGCATCAGAATTTCGTAAGGTACTTGGGAAAATTAAATAAAGCAAAACATTCTACCCCCATGTTGCAACTATTTTGTAGCATCACATCAAATTGTATCACGAAGTTATGTTATACACAACCACAGTATGTCATTATTTGTGATGTACATACTACATACAGTTGATGTTGTTTTCACTTTTCAGTGATGCTATCCAGAAAGCTAAATGTTTCCTTGCTTATACGTACTAAATTTTTTCTGCTTCTGCATCCTTTTTCTATTTGTGAATGAAGCCAAGATACTACATTCCTGATGTTAAAATTGACCTTGCAGTTTCCATATTACGAATTCGTCGATCGGGACATAATGTACAAAGTTGGATCATTGTTTTATGCAATTTACTTCCTCGTCAGCTTTCCAATGTTCTCAAGGTAAAACTTGTCTGAATTTAGTCTCCTTTTCTCCTCTTTCTGCTATGACTTTATCCATCGAGCTCATTGTTAAACAGCAATATCTGGTTCTGAACTCTGTCAATGCTTGCCAAAACATTTAAGCTTTTCTCTAGCTGGCTATATTAAACATCGGTATATTGAATAACCAAAATAATATAGTTCTGAATTCCAACAACCTACTTCATTCGCATCATCGCAGTTGGGTGCATAGGCTTCTCACTGTTTTCTCTTTACCTAGTTCTCAATCTCATAATCCATATTCAACTCTGTGTAACTCTTATTTGGCATTTTCAGGATCGACGAAAAAGCAGAGAAGTGGGACCTTCCCAGGGTGGCCGTCGATGCTCTGGGCGCAGCCATGCTCGTCACAATAATACTCGATTTATGGCGCATATTTCTGGGGCCAATCGTACCCATCCCCGAATCAAGACGGTGCGCACAGCCGGGGCTTGCATGGTTCCATGCGCAGAATGAAAGCGTCTAATCCAGGAACAAGATGAATTCTTCTGTTCCCACATGTACCGTCGACCCCAGCCATTGCCGCTGTCCTTCAAGAGTGTTCGCCTCTCCATTGGAGGGATGAAAACTGCTGATTAATGGATCGATTTGTTGTCTGCATGTAGTATTTGCTTCGTGCGTGCGAATAGCGAACTGGTAATTTGTAAGTTCAGCCTGATCTTAGAACCTGTTTTGAATAAGCTAGTGGCAATGAAGATTTGATGTCAGCCAGAAAGTGATTCTTGACGCAGCACGGTCTGTGTGCGGCTCGAAAGTAGCCTTCGGGGTGCTTGGGGCATGCATGTCTAATACTCGGGTCTCCTTTGATTGACAGGAATTTTGTAGAATTCTAAAGGATAGGAATTTTATAGAAAAAAGAATCCTTTGAAGCCCTTTGGTTTGTAGGAATGAATTTCTATTCATACATGGGATATGAGTCAAGCCTTCACATTTCAAAGAAAAAACATTAGCCTAGACTCGAGTGAAAAAATTCCTAGCCTACGCGTGGCCGAGGGGCAGCTCCCCGAGTTGTTGCCGGCGTCGGATGTGTTACCGTCCTAGATGCAGTCGCTGGACCTATGATCGTCCAGCAACGGGCATGTTGTATCCGTGCAACACCTCGGCACTAAGTGGGAAGTTGGGGTGGGCTGGCGGGTTAATGTAATGATGTTGTATCCGTGCAACACCTCGGCCAAGAGGCCGGAGAGCTGGCGCGGGCTTCAGGTGCAGAGTGTCGATGATGAAACCTCATATCGCTTCGCTTGGGAGCCCAGAGCGAGGGCTATGGATGCAGACTCCAAAGCGTGCTCGGGAGCAGTGTCCATTGCCCGGAGAAGTGGTGGGATGTGAAGGCGGATGCCACCATAGCGGTTGATGCCGAACTCAAGGTTTCTGAAGAAGAGGGCTCTGATGGGGGGGTGGGTGGTGGGTTTGGTGTAGAGTCGACCCGTCTCATCCACAAACAAAGGTGAGGGAGTCAAAGATGACTTTGGCCCGACATGAATACGCAGGCTGAAAGTTGATATCCAATCTGGGCTACATCTCTGATCAACGCAACTCCCGCCTGGCGCGCCAACTCCCCATTTAGTCCCGATCTGGTGGTGCGCAGGACTAGTAGTATCAGACGGGATCACTCACGGAGGGTTTACCCAAGTTCGGACCCTCATCATGGAGGTAACATCCCACTCCTGCTTTGGTTATTGATTGATGAGGAAATGCCTCGTGTGAGAGGGTCACAATATGCATAGTGATGTTGTTATCGAGACTACGAATGGTATGACATGCCTCGAACTACCCTTGGTCTTGCCTTATAAAGGGCAACGAGACCTAAGGTTACAAGTTTGCTACCTGACCTAAGGTCCAGGCCGATGAGGGGTTCTTGACTTGCACGTCAAGATGAGAATCTTCCAAAAGGAGGGCTTTCTATGAAACGAGGAACCCTGACCATACCTTTGCTTGTTGGGTCTTGAGGTCAGCCCACTGACCGACTTCCCAGCTGACGGGCCACCCCAATATAATAAACTATCGATGTGCTTTGTCGTGTCGTTCTTCATTCATGGAGCCTTTTATTCTGTTGGCCTCTATTTTTGGAGGTGATGGCAGTATCTGGAAGACAACAATGTACCCTCCCTTCGGCAAAGAAGTAGCACGACATCCCTCCCCCACACCCACGGCATAAAAAATCAGCGACTAGCACCACCCCTTTCACACGAGCACCGACAATAAGGAAAACTCACCGCGATGCATATATAGTCCACACACACTACACATCGCTTGCAATTGGGCCCAACAACCATATAGTCGGACAATCCACTTACAGCCAGGCCCTAAGCGCCGCCCAGCCCCACTGCACCACAACTCCCTCTCTAGGGAGCTTAGTAGTTGTAGTAAGTGACTCGTCGATCAAGTGGGGAGAGATTGGGCTGGTATGCATGTGGGCCATATGTTTAGTTGGTTCCATATGCCATAGGGGTTTGATTGTTGTTTGACGATAGGATTGGTAAATCTGATTTGGCGAGTGCAACTCATACACAACGCCCACACGTTGCCGAGCGATAGCTTGTAATGGGCAAACCTATTAGCCTCCACCCTGTTTTGTTTTTTGGGACTTGTTACCTATTTTTAAAATATATATTTGCCCCTTTTTCAACTCTTTTTTACTTTTACTTTCTTTTTTTGCTATAAAATCATGATTTTTTGAAAATGTTGTAATTTTTTAAATTCATAAATACTTGTTCAATTCATGAATATTTTTTCAATTTCATGAACTTATTTCAAATTAATTATTTTTTTAACTCTGCAAACTTTTTATAATCTACAAAAAGCAGAGGTTTTTTTTTCTGTTTCCTGAACAATATTATTTTTTGAGAATCATTTCTTGAACTAGTAAGAGCAAATAGATGATGTAAAATACACCATCAAATTAAAATTTACATCACCAAAAAATGGGTTTTTACATCATAAAAAAATCTCTAACTTCAACAAATGACCTCCAACTCCAAATGTAAAATTTACGTCACCGCGGAGGCGGCCATGGTGAGGTGCACCTCAGCGGTGATTAGTGGCCGCCGGGTCTGAGGAGGCGTCCATGAGGTCCGTTGGCGGCAGTTAGGGCTGCGCGCGTTTTGGTCGAGTGATGCAAATTTGCATCACTTGATGCCCTATTTTACATCACGAGCAAATCTCGAGTAAAAAAAAAATTACATCCTGTTGGAGCAGCGTTTTTGTGCCTTGATGATGTGAAATAATATTTTACATCTACATTATTAATCGGAGTTGCTCTTTTTTAGGGATTATTGGAGATGCTCTAATTGGCTTCCATGAGGGAAGAACGATGACAGCGGCGCGCCTTTGGCTCGTTCCAGTTATCGTAGTCGTTATTAGGTGGTCTACAGGCTTGGATGTAATTTTTGTTACTTCTCATGTTCTTTATGCTGCCATGATATTTGATGAATACCAGATCTGAGTTTTTTTCTGAAAAAAAACTGCCTGTTTTTTTCATGAACAGTGATGGAGCGAACGAGTGAGTGGCGACCGAGCCAGTGCCTACAAACCAAAGGGTCCTCTTCAGTGCGCACGCACGCAAGCAACCCAAAGCCCTGACGCCGAGGATAGGATTTTGCTCCTCCCCCAAATCCCTCCGGCCATGGCCTCCTTCCCGCTGGCATCCGCCGCCCGTTCCCTCCCCACCATAGCGTCCCACCTCCCGGCAGCCGCGACCACCCGCAGCGTCTCCATCCCGGCCTCCCCCGTCCCCGCGGCGAAGAACGCCGCCTCCTGCAGCCTCAGCACCAGGAGCCGCCGCAGGCCAGCCGTTCGACGGAACGCCGCGGAGACCTACGTGCCAGGCTCCGGCAAGTACATCGCGCCGGACTACCTCGTGAAGAAGGTGTCGGCCAGGGAGCTGGAGGAGCTCGTCAGGGGGGAGCGGAAGGTGCCGCTCATCGTGGATTTCTACGCTACCTGGTGCGGGCCGTGCGTGCTCATGGCGCAGGACGTCGAGACGCTCGCGGTCGAGTACGAGGACAGCGCCTTGTTTGTCAAGGTGGACACGGACGAGGAGTACGAGTTCGCGAGGGATATGCAGGTACGGGGACTGCCCACGCTGTATTTCTTCAGCCCGGATCAGGGCAAGGACGCCGTTAGGACCGAGGGGCTGATTCCTATTGAAATGGTCAGGAACATCATCGAAAACGAGCTGTGAGTTTTGTCTGGGCAACGTAGTGTCTGTAGTAGCTACATTATTTAGCTGAGTCTTGTAGTAGTGATTAGTATTTCTTTAGGTGCAGCCTGCGGTGGTTGATTCGAGCTTTGTGTTGCTGTTCGGCCGCAGGTTCGCGTATGCAAGATCTGCATGAGCAGAATGTAGCATCAGGGTTTGAGCCTGAGACTAACAAATTGGTTCTCTATTGCACTATTCTTGTGTGCTTTGTCATTGAGAGCATGATTGGCTTGCTGCCAATATTTGGCTAGCCTTGCACCGTCGGCGGTTGTGCTGATAGGTTCATCTCGTCTCTATTTCCTGGTGGTTAAACAGTCAGTCACGTCTCCCATTACCTGTGTTATGTGCATTTTCCAGTTCGTTGGCGGTTGTTCTATGCGGATTTGGTTGGTTTATATGCTTTGCACGCGATGTATTTGTTGTTCTTCCAAATGTGGATACGGTGGTGTTGTAGTTCATAAACGTGTGATGCTGCATGTACTTGATGGATAAACATGGTTGCTAGGTTCTCTGCTGGCCTTTGTTAATGGATGCCTCATCTTCTGGGTGATCGTGGTCGGTGGTGCATTGCCACGGCCGAGTCTTGGCTCGTCTTGCTCTATTCTAGTGTGGGCTGCTTCTTTCCTGCTTCTGCCTCCTTGTGTTCTAGCCCGCTCAGAAATTCCTCGGGCGAGATGTGGCTGTGATGACGTTGTTGGTTACCAGCAGCAACGGACATCATGTCGAGGGTCAGTCTCCCTGGGCTGTTCTCCATTGTGTTCATTCATCTTTGTTCTTTTGCCTTCCTTGTAGTAGAAACAAACCAAACAGATGTTTTCAAAGAACCAGTCAAGATCGCCACAACGTCTGATGGCCATGGCAAGATCACATCCTAGATTATTTTTGTTCACTGTTTTATCTGGTAGCTCCATTGGTCCCTTGGTTTGTTCTGTTCAGAGAAGTATTCCAGATGATCGTCCTAAAAAAGGTAGAGACGTCCAGGTTGCCACCTTTATATTTCAGTAGTGTACGCCGTTTTGTTTGCTGCTAATTATACGATCAACTATCATAAGTTTGTTCTATATTTAGTTTCATGTGCATTTTACACAGCATTTTTTTTCCGAGAGATTTCTTCAGCTAGAGCAAGCATAAAGTGGTCAATGGAATCATTCTCTTCTCTGATAACCAATGTATCGTTCGGTCGAAGAATTATGTGTCTTGGTACATCACCATTTGACCAAAATTTAGGGATCTGGGACATCGACAATGTAAGCCTTTTTAATTTGTTGACAGTCCAAATTTTCATTAGCATCTGTTTTCCTCTGTGATGTTTCCATCTGTGAGTTAACATACTTTCGTAATGTTGCATTGCAAGACTCTGTCACATATCATTTATTGATATACATATCGCATTGCTAATTTTTACTTTTAACTCCGTATACATGTCTTCTCAGTTACCTATCATGAAAACCTAAAACTGCATTGCATAGTACTTAATTAGGCTGTGAATTTACTGTGAACACAGTAAGCAATGGCCATGGCAAGACTATTTCTTATGAACGGTCCACCATCCACATCATCAGTTTTTAGATTCCTTCACATGGCCTGAATTCTTTGTGTAGAAAGTGAATCATATTTATTCTTTAGGTGACAATGCATGATAGTTTTTTCCCAACAGTGATGAACTCTGGAAAGCAGTATATCTCACTCTCCTTTTCCTAGCACCTCGTGACATATTCAATTTCTGAAGTAGTTCATTTCCCTATAATATATTTAGGTATCTTGCATTTGTGCATAATTTGTACTAGCATAGTAGCATTTCATGGCTATAAGAGATTGAGTGAAACCTACTCTTATGTTATGTTAAAATTTGACATTGAAACTAAGATTATTGAGAACTGTACCAACTGACAAACATTGTGTTTCCAGCTCCTTATGATTGGATCTTTCCACTCAAAAAATGAACTCTGGAGAACGGTATATCTCCCTCTCTTTTTCCTCTAAAACAGTTCATTCCCGACACTGCATTTAAGTATCTTGTATTTGCACATAATTTGTACTAGCAATCCGTGGCTTTAAGAAATTGAGTGAAACCTACTCTTTCATGCTTTATACCTAATCATTCGTATTGATTGCGCTGAGCAAAAATGTTGTGTTATAACTTTACAATCGAACACCAAGTTCCCCCTGGACAATTATACATTTTTGTGATCTTTTGGTTCACAAGTTATAGCAATCTGTCATTCTAGGCTTTTTGCTCCAGCATGACAAGGAGTAAAGGACTGCAGCACTGACTGCTTGTTCATGATTCAATATCTATCTGGACTGCAGCACTGACTGCTTGTTCATGATTCAATATCTATCTGGACTGCAGCACTGACTGCTTGTTCATAATAAAAGCAATTCACTCCACAATTTCTGTTTATTGATGTTTTGTTTTTCCTGGTATAGATAATGTAGGCCGATTTCAAGTGTCAAACACAAGCTTAGGCTATATAAATCTTGCCATATAAATTTGTTTCCCTTTTATCTTTTAGCTGCCTAGAATCAGGATCAAACTCTAGAATTATACATATACATATCATTAGTGGTGGAGCTTCGAAGAAAAAGCTGGGCTGGCCAACTCAAAGGAAAGCACAACTATCGAGTCTGCAACTATCCATGAGTTTTTCGTTGTTGCTTTTCTGTAAGGTCTTTGGCCTGTGTGAGTGTCATCTTTGCTTGTACTCGTACCCTATAGCTGGTGACCCAGCAAATGACTCGCTTTTTTGTAAAACAAGAAGAAGGCTTGCCGCTGCAATTTGTAGAATTAAAGAATAGATGAGCGAAAAATATCAGGCCATGAGTACTAGACCGAATAGACGTTGCATGGTTACTGGACTGGGCTAAAAAGCACAGGTATTGTTTTTACCAAAATCCTGGGCGGGCCATGGCCCAGGTTGGCCCCAACTAAGCTCCGCCCCTGCATATCATGCTTGAAAGTTTAGTGTTTCGTAGTGTTTCTTTTTCTGCTCCTCATCAATTGTGATATAAAATTAAATCCCTTTTCCCTTTCTTGAATTTGAATAGAAGTAAAAATAAACTACTCTAGGTAGTTATGTATTCATTTATTCAATAGCCTTTTCATTGCCTTTGAGATGACATATGAGACCAAAGTAAAATTTTCTCTTCTTTTTACTATTATTTGTAATAATGACAGCATTTTACTATGTATGGCTTTCAAAGCAAGACTAATTGGGTATTTGCTATATATATTAAAGAATCTCTGTCTCAATGGGCGATGAAATTATGATGGGTCCATATACTACAGTAGCTTTGGGTGATCAGGAAACTGGTTAAAAAGGGCGAACTGATCTTTCTGATTTGTTGTTTAAGCATGTCTCTAAAATGAGTGATCCAGCTGAGGTTTTGCCTTTATTAAAGCCGTCTGCATCTTCTTTGATGGTAATATAAATTCATGTGAATTCCAATGATGTCTACGTACTTCAGTTCAAAAGGATAAATATTCTGAAGTCCACAAAGTTGTTGAGACCTTCACGATGAAATCTCAAGATCTGTGGCCAAGCACTGGTATGGTTTTGACCTTTTGGTTCTTTTTATTCACTATTTCACTTGCCCATTTTCCCGAAACTTTTATCAATGGCTGAATAAACTGTATGGTGTAGGTTGCAAAGAACATGAGAGGCTACACTGCCCACTCTTTACCATGAATCGATGATTTTACCTAAATAGATCACAACCACATGATCTTCATAAATGTACCGAAACATATCGTGGCCATTACATCTTCATGATAATGTATACTAAAAGCACAATACAACACAAATAAAGAGGGATCGCCTTATATAGGTTCTCACAAAAAGGTAGAACATCAAGCAATTGATTTGGTTGACTCTTTTATAATCAATGGACCACAACGGCACTGGCGGAGCTATGCTGGGGCAAAAGTGTGACGTGGGCCGCCCAGCACAAAAACGGAAAAGGAGTTAGATATGCACAGCCCATCCCGTGAGCAGCCTGACGGAATGACACTTGCTTTTTGAGGTCCGAGTGCCCAGCCAAGTGCAGTCCAGGTGCACGGTCGTACGGCGTAGACGGGGAGTTTGCGTTGTGCTCCAGCAGCCAGGCAGCCGGTCGCAGCGCCGAGGGTGATCCATCCCCTCATGACCCAGGCAGCTAGCACAAGTAATTTGCTTTACTTACCTTAAGACTACCCACACTAGGAGTAACATAGGTGCTCCCTCTGGTCCTTTTTAGTTCTCATATTAGATTTGTCTGAAGTCAAGCCTCGTAAAGTTTGACCAACTTTATAGAAAAAATCATGACTTAAATTTCATGTTGTATAACTTTATCATGGTAGATGTTGATATTTTTCATATAAATATGGTCAAACTTTGTAAAGTTTGACTTCAGACAATTCTTGTATGCAGAGTAAAAAGGACCGGAGGGAGTAATAACATCACAACTAATTTTTTTAAATAATACATTTTTTATTAATTTGCACAAATATTACGCTTAAAAAACAATTTCAGAAATAATACACCGTCGGCCCGCTGCGGACCGACTGGGCCTAGTTAGCCCACAGCAGGCCGAGTGGGTGCACTCGGCCAGTAGCTGGCCGACAGCTGTCCAGCTTGCCACGTGTTGCGCGCGGATTGGGCAGTCCACGTCGCGAGGGGGGAGAGAGGGAGCTGTCGGCGCGGCGGTCACGGGGCGAGCCCTGTCGGCTTACCGCAGGCCTATTGGCTTACCGCGGGCCGATCGGCCAGCTGCGGGCCGACAGGGTGTGGACCCACCTCGCGCGGCACGACAGGCTCCCTGCCTCTTCTTCCTCCTCCCACGCACGCGAGGTTCTTCTTTTGTTCTTTCCTTCTCCTCTCTGTACACCAAAATGCCCCCAATTTCTACACCTAAATGAACCATTTATTTGCGGATTCGGCACCGTGAATGGATTCTACTCAGTTAGGGCAACCAAAAGAGACCTCGATTTACTGATGGGGTAGCTCGTAGCGGTCGTGATGAGCATTTAGGTGGATTTTTTTTCAGCTCATTGGTGGAGCTTGTTGCGGCGGTGGAGGTGGAGGTGGTGGTGGAGAAGTTGGGGCAGTGTGGAGGCGGTGGAGGTGAAGCTCCGGCAGTTTGGTGGAGTTTCCCTCTCCGATTCCGGTGATTGAAGGCCGTCGTTCGTCGTTCGCACGCACGCTTCAAGAGTATATCTCAACCAACATTTTATTTTTCGTAGGTGCTCCGGTAGTATTTGTTAATATGTTTCGATGTGAAATAAATTAGGTGTGTGATTATTGTTATTTGCTCCGGTAGTATACGTAAATATATTTAGATGTTAACTAATTAGTTGTGTAAAAATATTTTAGTTGCTCCGGTAGTATTAGTTATTGAAAAAAATAGCGCGCTACAAAAATAGTGTCACCCCTGAAAATATGTTATTAGCGTGCTATAACGCGTTATAACGTGCTATTAGCGAGACATTGTACATTGATTTATTTTAGCGAGACAATTCTCTATATGCTATAGCGTGCTATTAGCGGCGATATATCGCGCTATTTTTTCAGTGGTATTAGTTGCTCCATTAATATTCTGTAATATATAGCTAGCTAATATATACACATGTCTAATATTTCTTAGTGGGGGTATATTAAGTTGTTGCTTAATATTTGTATTTCGTTGTTGAAAAAATAGGTGAGCCGAGATGTCTGATGTAGTGAACTTCAGATTTTGCTATGGTCCTGGTACTGTCCAAACAACTAAGATGGGAGCAGATCTGAGTGAATTTACTCATATAGATGTGCCAATGAGCGCACCTCAAACATGGTCTGTCAGTCACTTGAAAGAATGGATTGCGGCAAGTTTAGGTCTTGATACTGAAACACACACCGTCGGTGTTCATGCATTGTGGACACGGTCAAGTTCAATAATTTACTTTTATTTGACACTACTAGGAAAAGGCCTATTAATGCACACCGGTTTTGCCTAATAATGGCGCACCACCGGTGTGCCATTAGTATCACGTCACTAGAATTTTTTACTAATGGCGCACCACTAGTGCGCCATTAGTATCTGGTATGGTAATGGCGCACCAGGCAGTGCGCCATTATTTTTGCTCGCGGTGCACGACTAGTGTCTGCTATACTAATGGCGCACCACATGGTAGTGCGCCATTAGTAACAATTTTTTTAATTTTTTTCTTAATCTCAGGTCACTATTTCACCTATGAGATATCCAACACATATATATACAACAAGCATCCATATAACAATCATAGCCAACACACAAGTTCCATCATATATACATACATAGCCAACACACACGTTTCATCATATATACATACATAGCTAACACATAGTTTCATCGTTACATATTACAAAAGTTTCACATTGTTCATCCAACACCGTTATCCATCAATTCACAAAAGTTTAACATTGATACAAAATAAAAACACAAATGGAAAAGAAGCACTCCATCCATGCAAGCTTCCGTGAATTAAATCAAATCTGCAAAATGATAAACAAGAAGTTAGAAGAAGAAAAAGAAGAAGACTAGAAGAATACTAGAAGAAGAAGAACACTAGAAGAAGAAATAAGAAGAATTTTGGAAAAGAAGAAGAATAAGAAGAAGACTATAAGCTTGTTATGTAAACTTGATCATTTTTTGCTAACATAAATTATTTTGGAGCTAACCTATAGGAAACTAAGCATATAAGCTCTAAGTTAGTATATTAGAGCCAACTTAGGTAAAATGAAACTAACCTATGTCATTTTGGAAAAGAAGAAGAATAAGAAAAAGACTATAAGCTTATTATGTAAACTTGACCATTTTGTGCTAACATAGGTTATTTTGGAGCTAACCTATAGGAAACTAAACATATAAGCTCTAAGTTAGCATATTAGAGCCAACTTA